>NC_057804.1:666234530-666534530 GCF_018294505.1 Triticum aestivum
TAGTTGATTTAGTTGACTTAGAACATTTTGATTTAGTTGATTTAGTAGGCTAGTTCATTTAGTTGATTTAGAACATTTTGATTTAGTTGATTTAGTAGGCTAGTTGATTTAGTTGATTTAGAACATTTTGATTTAGTTGATTTAGTAGGCTAGTTGATTTAGTTGACTTAGAACATTTTGATTTAGTTGATTTAGTAGGCTAGTTCATATGCAACATTTTAATTTAGTTGATATGATTTAGTTGATTTAGTAGGCTAGTTGATTTAATTGACTTAGAACATTTTGATTTAGTTGATTTAGTAGGCTAGTTGATTTAGTTGATTTAGAACATTTTGATTTAGTTGATTTAGTAGGCTAGTTGATTTAGTTGACTTAGAACATTTTGATTTAGTTGATCGTTAATCCTTTGCTCATATTGCTTTAGGAAAAATGGCGCCACCACCACCACCACTATGTCGACTGTGCAAGTCAAGATGCGCTAGCAGCCTTGCAACTGGCAAGCTGTTCGGCATCTACTTCCAGCCGAGTTTTCGTCATGCGGTGGTAAGAAATTAGATGAAATGTAATAACTATTTTGTTTTTAGTGTTGGCATTACTGCATTGTGTCATTTTGCTTATTTTACATAGATCGTCCCATGCAATGTGAGGTTGAAATTCAACAAGCTGACAGGAGACACCGTGACATTTGAGGCTCCTGGGGGGCCGTACACTATGGAGGTCGAGAAAGGACACAATATCTCGCAGATTGGAGGAGATGAATGGGCCCGTTTTGTCGCTCGCATGCGTCTTACTGGTGGTGAGTTGATCAGCTTCTCCTTCCGAGCTGAAAGACCCAAGCTAGCTGTCATTTATCTCAACCTGGTGGAAGATGATGAAGATGACGAAGATGATGAAGATGATGAAGATGATGAAGATAATGAGGACCCGCTCGATGAAGATGATGAGGACCCACTTCATGAAGCCATCCTAGCTCAAAGAACAAGGCTGAGTGAGGAGGAGGTGTCCAACCTATGGGACATAATTCCGCCACGTGCTGACTTTGTCGGGGTGCCATTCGTGACTCGCTTGACAAATACCATGGTTGATCGACATGATATGGTATGTTATACTTACAAATGCAAATTATCCGATGAATTACTTAGTGTACAATCCAATGATATGGTATGTTGTGTGGAATCTAGTCGATGATATGTTTTAGTGTAGAGTTCGATCACATGCTTATTAGTGTAGAATCTAACGAAACTATTAATAGTGTAGATAATCCATATGTACTTATTTGCGAGGCTATTTATTAATTGATATGTTTTTCTTATTCAGAAATTGGCAAAGAGCATATCTGTGAGTTATGGTATCGAGCCTGATGAAGAAGGCTCGGCTGGACTACGCCTTACTGTAAGGGGCTCCGTCACAACCTGTACTTACCGCGTGGACACGGACGGTCGCACACACTTAAACTCGGTTGGGTGGAAGAAATTCCTCGATGGCAAGAATCTTCATGTTGGACAGGCCATCCTAATTACTATCAGGAACACCAACCGCCCAGGCTTAAGGATGATGATTGTCTTCGACATCATCTAGAACTACATATGTGTGTGTGGCTATATCATCTAGAACTACATATGTGTGTGTGGCTATATCATCTAGAACTACATATGATGATCGTCGTCGATATCATCTAGAGCTACATATGATGATGGCCGTTGATATGACCTTGTACTGCTTGAGGATGCATGTTGACTATGCATGAAATTGTTATCTAGTACTCCCTTCGTTCCAAATTACTCGTCGTGGTTTGAACTAAAACCACGACGAGTAATTTGGAACGAAGGGAGTACTAACTAGTAATGGTTTATGAATTGGATATCTACTAGCAGTACCTAGTATCTAGTATCTAAAAGGGAAACTGAAAAGGAAAGGGGTAATGGGAAAATGATGAAAGATATAGCAGTAGCGAGGGATGGCGAAATCGCTACAGCTAGGTAATAGTAGCGCGTTCTTAAAAAGCGCTGCTGATATCGTAGACAGTAGTAGCGTGGGTAACGGCCGCGCTACTACTATGAGTTAGCTGTAGCGCCTTATTAGTAGCGCGGCCACCCGCGCTGCTGCTAGCCTCAAAACCCTCGCTACTACTAGGGTTTTCCCTAGTAGTGCGCCCCGGTTCATATATGCCAGATATGGAACCGTCCAATCCGGCACAAGTGTAAAGCGTCCACCAATTGAGCCTCCGGATCAGGAACAACCAAATCCTCTTCTGTAGGCAACTTAACAGACGGGTTATGCAAGATATCTAAAAAGGTATTGGGAGGTACCGGTTTGCGCTGAGATCCAAGCTGGCTTAAAGCGTCTGCTGCTTCATTTTTGCGCCGATCAATATGCTCAACCTGATACCCTTTGAAGTGACCCGCCACAATATCCACCTTCTGTCTGTAAGCTGCCATGAGTGGGTCCTCAGAGTCCCAAGTACCAGAAACTTGCTGAGCCACCAGATCAGAATCTCCAAAACAACAAACTCGACTTAAGTTCATCTCTTTAGCCACCTGGAGACCATGGAGTAAAGCTTCGTACTTAGCTGCATTGTTAGTACAGGGAAACATCAAGCGGAGAACATAGCAAATTTTATCACCTCGAGGGGAAGTAAGGACAACTCTAGCCCCCGAGCCCTCCAATTGCCTGGATCCATCAAAATGAATAGTCCAGTATGTATTATCCGACTTGTCCTCTGGTGCTTGCAACTCAGTCCAATCATTGATAAAATTCACAAGTGCTTGGGATTTGATGGCTGTTCGAGGCACATACTTCAAACCGTGTGGACCAAGCTCAATTGCCCACTTTGCAACCCGGCCAGTGGCTTCTCTGTTTTCAATTATGTCACCAAGAGGAGCAGAACTAACCACTGTGATGGGATGGCCTTGAAAGTATTGCTTGAGCTTTCGACTTGCCATAAAAACTCCATACACCAACTTCTGCCAATGTGGATAGCGTTGTTTTGATTCAATCACGACTTCACTGATGTAATACACAGGTCGTTGAACTGGATACTCCTTCCCAGCCTCCTTACGCTCAATCACAATTGCCACACTGACCGCTCGGGCATTGGCAGCTACGGTCAATAGCAAGGGCTCATTATCAATCGGAGCTGCAAGAACCGGCGGAAAAAAATTCAACCAACTGCCGCTTTAACTCCTCAAAAGCCACATTAGCTGCATCACTCCAGACGAAATTGTCTGTCTTTTTCAACATCTGATACAAAGGAATTGCCTTCTCTCCCAAACGACTGATAAACCGGCTAAGGGCTGCAATCAGACCTGCTAGACGCTGAACATCATTGATACACTTCGGTTTAGCCGGGGATGTAATTGCTTTAATTTTTTTCTGGATTAGCCTCAATGCCTCTGTTGGATACCAGAAAGCCCAAGAGCTTGCCTGCCGGAACACCAAAAACACATTTATCCGGATTGAGCATCATTTTGTAAACCCGAAGATTGTCAAACGTCTCCTTGAGGTCATCTATCAATGTTTCCTTCTTCCTGGATTTGACCACAATGTCATCCACATAGGCATGAACATTATGCCCAATCTGTGTATGGAGACAATTCTGCACACAACGCTGATAAGTTGCCTGGGCACTCTTGAGCCCAAAGGGCATAGAAACATAGCAGAAGGCTCCAAAGGGAGTGATGAAGGCTGTCTTATCCTGGTCCTTAACTTCAATCTTGATCTGATGATAACCTGAATAAGCATCCAGGAAACTCAGGCGCTCACAACCCGCCGTCGCATCAATAATCTGATCAATACGCGGGAGAGCAAAGGGATCGGCCAGACAAGCTTTATTCAATTCGGTGTAGTCCACACACATACGCCAAGTGCCGTTTTTCTTGAGAACAAGCACCGGATTAGCCAACCATTCAGGGTGAAATACTTTAACGATAAACCCAGCAGCCAACAGTCGAGCTACCTCTTCACCAATTGCCTTGCGTCTTTCCTTATTAAGGCAACGAAGAAATTGCTTGACCGGTTTAAACTTGGGATCAATATTAAGAGTGCGCTCAGCGAGTTCCCTCGGTACACCTGGCATGTCAGAAGGCTTCCATGCAAAAATGTCCCGGTTCTCACGGATGATCTCGATGAGCGCGCTTTCCTATTTTGGATCCAGATTTGTGCTGATGCTGAACTACTTGGACGAGTCGCTAGGAACGAAGTCAACAAGTTTAGTCTCATCAGCCTGTTTGAAATGCAGGGTTGGGTTATGCTCAGTGGTGGGCTTCTTCAGAGGGGTCATGTCGGCCGGATCAACATTTTCCTTATAAAATTTCAGCTCCTCTGTAGCACAAACCGACTCAGCATAGGCCACATCACCTTCCTCGCAATCGAAAGCGATTTTACGACTTCTATGAACCGTGACGGTCCCCTTGTGACCCGGCATCTTGAGCTGTAAGTAAATATAACATGGCCTTGCCATGAACTTTGCATAAGCTGGTCGCCCAAACAGTGCATGTTACGGGCTCTGGATCCTTACCACTTCAAAGGTCAATGTCTCAGACCGGGAATCGTGCTCATCACCAAACACAACCTCCAAAGCGATCTTACCAATAGGATGTGCTGATTTACCTGGTACCACAGCATGAAAAACAGTGTTGGACGGTTTAAGACTCTTGTCTGTCAACCCCATGCGACGGAAGGTCTCGTAATACAAAATGTTGATACTGCTTCCTCCATCCATGAGTACCTTGGTGAACTTATAACCTCCTACCTGAGGTGCCACCACCAAAGCCAGGTGACCCGGATTGTCAACCCGGGGCGGATGATCCTCTCTACTCCATACAATAGGTTGTTCGGACCACCGGAGATAACGTGGTACTGCCGGTTCAACGGCATTAACTGCCCTCTTGTGAAGCTTCTGATCACGCTTGCACAAACTAGTGGTAAACACATGATACTGCCCACCATTCAACTGCTTTGGGTGACTCTGGTAACCTGCTGCTGATTTCCTTGATTATTTTGCTGGTTATTACCACCTTGGTTGTTCTGGTTGCCCTAATTATTCTGAAATCCAGAGTTTGAACCGCCGCCACTGTGAAAACCTGGACCTGAACCGCCGGATGGACCCTGATCGTACTGGAAAAGATCTGAGTTTTTGAACTCCTTCATAATATGACAATCCTTCCAGAGATGCGTTGCAGGAACTTCCTTGGTCCCATGCTTTGGGTAGGGCTGATTCAACAAACGCTCCAGATTCATTCTGCCGCCACGCTGGGGCGGTTTACCCTTACGACGCTGCATATTAGCGTTAGCTACAAAATCTGAATCTGCTTTACGCTTACCATTATTCCCATGGCCTCCTTGGTTGTGCTGCTGTCCCTTGGCACCACTGTTCTTCTTTCCCTTCTCCTATTTCTCCTCATCAGAATCGGGATCCTTGGTATTATCAGAATCTGCATATTTGACCAAGGCGGCCATGAGGGTGCCCAAGTCATTGCAATGGCGCTTGAGCCATCCCAACTTCATCTTTAGTGACTTAAACCGGCAATTGCGTTCCAGAGTGAAGATTGCCTGACCAGCGTTAATCCGGTCTGAAGAATGCAAAACTTCTGAAACCCGACGCACCCAATGAGTGGTTGACTCGTTCTCCCCTTGAACACAGGCATCCAGATCCACAATAGATATGGGTTGTTTGCAGGTGTCTTTGAAATTGGCTATAAACCGGGCCTTTAACTGGTCCCACGATTCGATGGAGTTAGCTGGTAAGTTTTTCAACCAAGTACAGGCTGTCTCTTCCAACATCATCGTGAAATACTTGGCACAGGCCGCTTCATCCACGTCCAGCATCTCCATTGCCATCTCATAACTTTCGACCCACGCCTCAGTTGGTTGATCCGCCATGTAATTCGGCACTTTACGTGGACCCTTGAAATCTTTAGGCAGTCGCACATTGTGTAGAGCCGGAATGAGACAAGGCACTCCCCAGGAGCTAAAGGCTAACCCGGTACCACGGTCTACTGACGCCACAGGTTGAACCGGGGCGGTTTGATAACGACCCGCATGCTGTGCTGCCAAAGCGGGCTCCCTTCGTGCCCTCCCATTATCCACCACATCCTGAGCGTTCACTTCACCACGTGCCAGATTGGGCCCTTGGGGAATATTCCACTGCCGTGCACTGCTAGACACATCCGGTTCCTCCATGTGCCTACTGTAAACTTTTGCTCGGACGAGGAGTGGAATGAATTCTATCCCGACTGTAGGAATAAGCCTGCTGCTGCACCACGGCGGTTTGAAGAAGATCTCTGGCCCGCCGTGTCTCAATTGCTGCCAGCAAATCGCCCTCCATCGGAATAGCTGCCAAGCGTGATGCTGCAGCAATCATATTATCCAAAGGACTTGAGAAGTGACCTGGTGGAGTAGGCGCGTATTGCGGCGGGTAATCTGTTCATCGAGGTGGTTCCATCGTCCGTGGTTTATCCGGTGCTGCCCTTGGTGCGTCAGTCCGGTTTGTGGCTACCGGATTACTTGGCCCAGCCCCTGGCTTGTTGAAAAGATTCATTCCCTCATAGACTGATGGCAGACCTGACCGATACTTTCTCCGCATTACGTCATGTGTTGCATTATGATCCAACAGGAGTCGGTAGTTCTGCGCCTGTATTTGTTGTGACTGGGCATCCAAAGCGGCCCGTTCTTCAGCCAATCTAGCGTCCTCCGTTGCTAGATCCTCCTTGGCCTGTGTTATCTGGTCCTTCAGCTTCACAATATTTGCATTATGCTAATCTTGTGTCTCCGGGGTAACTGCCATGGTCAACAAGGTAGCCCAGGCGTCCATCAAAGACTTGAGCCGGTCGGCACGCCGGGCCTCCTGCCGGCTGATCCGATATTCATTGCTGCTGTGGATGAAGACTGCAGAGTGGGCTGTATTCCGGCTATGAAAACAGCAACCCGACTCGGTGGTTCAAAAAGATCCGGAATACTGTTACCATCGGAATATCCTTCAAACACACCATCCTGAACTTGGTATAGGGACTCGGTTTCACCAGTGGTTGACTCGTCATCAGAATAAATAACCGTCTCGCCTTCAGACACCGGCTCAGATCCGATCCCATAGACACATCCTACGAACGCATGCTTCATGGCGGGTTTCACCCGGGCAGGGCTTGCACGCTGAGCCGTCTCGACGAGGTCGGTGTAGACGTCCGGCTCAGGGCCCGGTTCACCGATCTTGCCAATGAAGACGTGAATTCCGCCAAAGGGGACCCGGTACCCGTACTCGATTGAGCCGGCCTCGGGGCCCCATCCTTCGTCATTGATGTAGAGCTTGCCGCGACGACTGTTGGTCATCCGGCCGACCACATACCCCTTAAGTCCTTCAGAGCAGCCCTTCAAGAACTCGACACCATCGTGCGATAGCCCCACGGTGGGCGCCAACTATCGTGGAATTAACAAGTCAGATGTCCTCATGAAAGGACTTAGTCGCGGAGCCATCGCTATGGGTTAGCTTGAAGGGGTTAAACCGGACAAGGGACACGAGAGTTTATACTAGTTCGGCCCCTTCGATGAAGGTAAAAGGCTACGTCTAGTTGTGATGGGATTGATTGGGTTTCGATGATCAGGGAGCAAATACGCTTTGCCTGAGTCTCGAGTTGTTGTCTGTCGTCCCTGAACCACCGCCGGGTCGTCCCTTTATATACACAGGTTGACGCCCGACCGGTTTACAGAGTCCCGAGGCCGACTCATACAAGGGTCCGGCTTGGTCTCTCCTTTCCTAACTTACAACACAAGTTTACATAACGATGGCGGTTTGCTATTACAGGCCCTAATCCGCCACTGGGCTCCGGGCCTCTAAGCTTCATAGTAAAACGCCATCTTCTTAGTCTTCATGGGCTTCAATACGGTTGAGGGTAAACCGGCCCCTCCTAGGCGGTTTATACTCAATAGTTATATCCCCAACACCCCCGGATCATATTCTTCCTGAAAATCACGCTCCCGAAGGTTTCATTCCGTTTGGACTCCGTTTGATATTCCTTTTCTTTGAAATACTGAAACAGGCAATAAAACATCAATATGGGCTGGGCCTCCGGTTAATAGGTTAGTCCCAAAAGTAATATAAAAGTGTATAATAAAGCCCATAATCATTCAAAACATATAATAAAATAGCATGAATGCTTCATAAATTATAGATACTTTGGACATATATCAGCATCCCCAAGCTTAATTCCTACTCGTCCTCGAGTAGGTAAATGATAAAGAAAGAATTTATGATGTGTGAATGCTAGAAGATGCACAAGTTTGATCAATGATAATTTCAGTCACTGTTTCTAGCATGATTATATGTCATAACAGTAGTTCATCTCATAAAACATCTCACGAATAAGTAACAAGCAATTCTCATGTTAAAGCATAGACCATAAACTTTCTTGAAAACTAGCAAACTTCATTCTTAGTCATCAAACAATTGCAATTCATCTTATTTTCGGGAATAGCAAACTCCACATACTCAACTATCATATTGTCTTCTACAATCGCTAACACTCACGCAATACTAATGGTTATTGAGTTTCAATCGGACACTAAGAAATATAGGGGCTTATAGTGTTTCCTCCCAACGTATTCACCTTTGGGTGATGTCAAGAATAATAGTTCATGCTAACTTACATCCAATTGGATATATATATATCAGGATCACCCCAACACAAAGTGCTTGCCAAAGGATAAAATGAAAAAGGGAAAGGTGAAGATCACCTTGACTCTTGCATAAAAGTAAAAGACATAAAGTAAACGATAGGCCCTTCGCAGAGGGAAGTAGAGGTTGTCATGCGCTTTTAGGGTTGGATACACAAAATCTTAATGCGAAAGAACGTCACTTTATATTGCCACTTGTATATGGACCTTTATTATGCAGTCCATCGCTTTTATTGCTTCCATAAAAAGATCGTACAAAGTTGTTTTCTCCGCACTAATAAGTCATGCATATTTAGAGAGCAATTTTTATTGCTTGCACGATGACAATGTACTTGAAGGATCTTACTCAATCCATAGGTAGGTATGGTGGACTCTCATGGCAAAAACTGGGTTTAGGGATATTTGGAAGCACAAGTAGTATCTCTACTTGGTGCAAGGAATTTTGGCTAGCATGAGGGGGAAAGGCAAGCTCAATATGTTTGAATGATCCATGACAATATACTTTAACTGAGATGTGAGAAAACATAACCCATTACATTGTCTTCCTTGTCCAACATCAACTCTTTAGCATGTCATACTTAATGAGTGCTCACAATTATAGAAGATGTCTAGGATAGTATGTTTATATGTGAAATATCTCTTCCTTCAATATTCTTTCATGAATTGTTCAAATGACCAATACTATGCTTGCTAACCTTCAATAAATTTACAACCTCTACTTCTTAGATGTGAAGTCATTACTTCCCATGGGATACGCAAATGAGACATATGTAATTTCAGATTTATGACAATCAACTCATTCAACCATATACTCATAGGATATAAGTGAAGCACACGAGTAAATGACAAACTACTCCAAAAAGATATAAGTGAAGATCAATGAGTAGCTAAATAATTACGTAACTATGTGAAGACTCTCTCTCATTAAAGAATTTCAGATCTTGGTATTTTATTCAAACATCAAGCAAAGCAAAATAAAATGACATTGCATGGATAGCACAACTCATGTGAAGAAGCAAAAACTTAGGCTCAACAGATACTAACCGATAGTTTGTTGAAGAAGAAAGGTGGGATGCCTACCGGAACATCCCCAAGCTTAGATGCTTGAGACTTCTTGCAATATTATCTTCGAGTGCCTTTGGCATCCCCAAGCTTGAGCTTTTATGTCTCCTTAATTCCTCTCATATCATGGTTTCTCTTATTTTTATCAAAAACTTCATCCACAACAAACTCAACAAGAACTCGTGAGATAGGTTAGTATAAACCAATGCAAAACCTTATCATTTTCTACTGTAACAAATCACTAAAATTATTATTCAACATTGCATACTAAATGACTCTACATATTCAATACTACTATCCTCAAATAGAATCATTAAACAAACAAACACATGCAAACAATGCAAACATAAGAGCAATCTGCCAAAACAGTACAGTCTGTAAAGAATGCACGATTCATCATACTTCCCTAACTCCAAAAATTATGAGAAAAATACTATGCTGTAGAAGATTTATCAGAGCTCAATATTCAAAAATATTCAACCTTATATCCTTCTCTTACTTCTCTAGGGAATTTTTGCAACAGCGGTAAACTTTCTGTTTTGAAACAGCAACATGTATACTGGCAAAATAAGCATGGTAAAGGCTATCATTGACATTTTTATTGAAAATATAGATGCAAAACATTATTCTAAATAGCATCAAGCAAATACTAACAAAAGAAAATGACGCTCCAAGGAAAACACATATCATGTGGCGAATAAAAATATCGCTCCAAGTAAAGTTACCGATGAACGAAGACGAAAGAGGAGATGCCATCCAGGGAATCCCCAAGCTTAGGATCTTGGTTGTACTTGAATATTACCTTGGGGTGCCTTGGGAACCCCCAAGCTTAGGCTCTTGCCACTCCTTATTCCATAGTCCATCGAATCTTTACCCAAAACTTGAAAACATCAACCACACAAAACTCAAAACAAAACTCGTAAGCTCTGTTAGTATAAGAAAATAAAACCACCACTTAGGTACTGTAATGAACTCATTCTCAATTCATATTGGTTTAATATCTACTGTATTCTAACTTCTCCATGGTTCATACTCTCCGATACTACTCATAGATTCATCAAAATAAGCAAACAACACAATGAAAACAGAATCTGTCAAAAACAGAACAGTCTGTAGTAATCTGTATCAAACGTATACTTGTGTAACTCTAAAAATTCTGAAATAAATTTCTGGACCTGAGTAATTTGTCTATTAATAATCTGCAAAACGAATCAACCTAAAAGCACTCTTCAGTAAAAAATGGCAGCTAATCTCGTGAGCGCTAAAGTTTCTGTTTTTCACAGCAAGATCAGATAAACTTCACCCAAGTCTTCCCAAAGGTTCTACTTGGCACAAACACTAATTAAAATATGAAACCACATCTAACCAAAGTCTAGATTAATTATTTATTACTAAACAGGAACAAAAAGCAAGGAACAAAAGTAAAGTTGGGTTGCCTCCCAACAAGCGCTGTCGTTTAACGCCCCTAGCTAGGCATGATGAAATGATGCTCACATAAAAGATAGGAATTGAAACATAAAGAGAGCATCATGAAAAATATGACTAGCACATTTAAGCCTAACTCACTTCCTATGCATAGGTATTTTGTGAGAAAACAACTTATGGGAACAATAATCAACTAGCATAGGAAGGTAAAACAAGCAAATCTTCAAGACTTTCAACACATAGGGAGGAAACTTAATATTTTTGAAATTCCTACAAGCATATGTTCCTCCCTCATAATTTTCAGTAGCATCATGAATGAATTCAAAAATATAACCAGCACCTAAAGCATTCTTTTCATGATCTACAAGCATAGAAAATTTACTATTCTCCACATAAGCAAAATTCTTCTCATGAATAGTAGTGGGAGCAAACTCAACAAAATAATTATCATGAGAGGCATAATCCAATTGAAAACTAAAATCATGATGAAAAGTTTCATGGTTATCATTATTCCTAATAGCATACAAGTCATCACAATAATCATCATAGATAGCAACTTTGTTCTCATAATCAATTGGAACCTCTTCCGAAATAGTGGAATCATCACTAAATAAAGTTGACACTCTTCCAAATCCACTTTCATGTTCATCACAATAAGATTCAACATCCTCCAAAATAGTGGGATCACTACTTCCTAAAGTTGACACTCTTCCAAACCCACTTTCATCAATATAATCATCATAAATAGGAGGCATGCTTTCATTATAATAAATTTTCTCATCAAAACTTGGGGGACAAAATATATCATATTCATCAAACATAGCTTCCCCAAGCTTGTGGCTTTGCATATCATTAGCATCATGGATATTCAAGGAATTCATACTAACAACATTGCAATCATGCTCATAATTCACATATTTTATGCCAAGCATTCTATGTAATTCTTCTTCTAGCACTTGAGCACAATTTTCCTTTCCATCATTCTCACGATAGATATTAAAAAGATGAAGCATATGAGACAAACTTAACTCCATTTTTTTGTAGTTTTCTTTTATAAACTATACTAGTGATAAAACAAGAAACAAAAATATTCGATTGCCAGATCTAAAGATATACCTTCAAGCACTCACCTCCTCAGCAACGGCACCAGAAAAGAGCTTGATGTCCACTACTCAACCTTCTTCTTGTAGACGTTGTTGGGCCTGCAAGTGCACATGTTTGTAGGACAGTAGCAAATTTCCCTCAAGTGGATGACCTAAGGTTTATCAATCCATGGGAGGCATAGGATGAAGATGGTCTCTCTCAAGCAACCCTGCAACCAAATAACAAAGAGTCTCTTGTGTCCCCAACACACCCAATACAATGGTAAATTGTATAAGTGCACTAGTTCGGTGAAGAGATGGTGATACAAGTGCGGTATGGATGGTAGATATAGGTTTTTGTAATCTTAAATAATAAAAACAGCAAGGTAACTAATGATAAACGTGAGCGTAAACGGTATTGCAATGATAGGAAACAAGGCCTAGGGTTCATACTTTCACTAGTGCGAGTTCTGTCAACAATAATAACATAGATAGATCATATAACAATCCCTCAATATGCAACAAAGAGTCATTCCAAAGCCACTAATAGTGGAAAACAAACGAAGAGATTATGGTAGGGTACAAAACCACCTCAAAGTTATTCTTTTCGATCGATTTATTCAAGAGTTCGTACTAGAATAACACCTTAAGGCAAAAATCAACCAAAACCCTAATGTCACCTAGATACTCCATTGTCACCTCAAGTATCCGTGGGCATGATTATACGATATGCATCACACTATCTCAGATTTATCTATTCAACCAACACAAAGTACTTCAAAGAGTGCCCCAAAGTTTCTACCGGAGAGTCAAGACGAAAACGTGTGCCAACCCCTATGCATAGGTTCATGGGCGGAATCCGCAAGTTGATCACCAAAACATATATCAAGTGGCACATGATATCCCATTGTCACCATAGATAATCACGACAAGACATACATCAAGTGTTCTCAAATCATTAAAGACCCAATCTGATAAGATAACTTCAAGAGGGAAACTCAATTCATCACAAGAGAATAGAGGGGGAGAAAGATCATAAGATCCAACTATAATAGCAAAGCTCGCGATACGTCAAGATCGTGCCATAGAGAGAACACGAGAGAGAGAGAGAGATCAAACACATAGCTACTGGTACATGCCCTCAGCCCTGAGGGAGAACTACTCCCTCCTCGTCATGGAGAGCAGCGGGATGATGAAGATGGCCACCGATGATGGGTTCCCCCTCCGGCGGAACTCCCGATCTATCTTGATATTCAATGTTTTTAGGGTACGTAGGCTTATATTGGCGAAAGAAGTCGGTAGGGGGAGCCTTGAGGGGCCCACGAGAGGGTAGGGTGCGCCCAGGGGGGTGGGCGCGCCCCCCTATCTCGTGGCTTCCTTGATGATCTTCTAACGTGAACTCCAAGTCTCCTGGATCATATTCTTCCTAAAAGTCATGCTCCCGAAGGTTTCATTCCGTTTGGACTCCGTTTGATATTCCTTTTCTTCGAAATACTGAAACAGGCAATAAAACAGCAATATGGGCTGGGCCTCTGGTTAATAGGTTAGTCCTAAAAGTAATATAAAAGTGTATAATAAAGCCCATAATCATTCAAAACAGATAATAAAATAACATGAATGCTTCATAAATTATAGATACGTTGGAGATGTATCACGCCTCCTACTGGCTCTTGATGTCTGCGGCATCTTTCATGAGTTGTCCGTCAACATCTTTCACAAGCATCTATGTTAGCATCATTAGGCAAACTCGATTCACCCCTCTCTTACTTATCTTGATCATCTACTGGAATGCCAATTTTTTTGGCCATTTCAGTGTCAGCCATTGGTCTATTGACCAAATCAGTAGTGTCTTCTAATTTTACTGAATTGCAATCAACACACACAACCCTTGCAGCATCATGACAGCCCTCTTGTGCATCTTGATCAGCCCCCTCTATTACTGTCACTTCACCCTACACATGGGCGTTATCTATCTCTCTACCATCTGCCAAGCCAACTTTGAGGGCACATATCCAACCTTAGGATCTGATTTCATACCAATGAGCTATGCATGAAAGGTAGTCTGTTTGCTTGCCCAGCTATCTTGCTGATCGATTTCATTAACCATCTCTTCACTATTCTCAATTCTCACATACTCACCCTTTCAATTATCAAATTGTAACAATGCTAGCTATCTCTTGATCTGGACCCCAAAAAATGCTCTCCCCAATTTTCTGCACAACATTCCTCACAGCTCTCTCTTCCATGCTCTGTATTTCTTGTGGATCAATCTCTGTAAATTCAACCTCCCATTTCACAATTGTATCTCTCTCTATGTCTCACACGCTATCGTCAACTAGCTTCTCTTTAGACAAAAGGAATTCAACACTGAATTCGAAGGTCCGAGCACCATTGCCCCTGTTTATCAATGGAGGGCACTGTGAGGCCGTGGAAGCAGATGAGGCACACATCACGTAGGATGGAAAGGGTAATTACCTAGTCGACGTGGTCTCTCGCAGCTCCATCTCGTTCATCCCAACACCGCCGCTGATCCCCAAGCCCACCCACCTCCAAAATTTGGATCCCGTGGAAAACGGAGGCTCACTTGGTCAGATCTAACTCAAGACTGAGGTGAACAGGTCTAGGGTGCCAAATACACTCACCACATATGCCACCGCTGCCATGAACGAAACTCCACCGCCGATGATCACGAAAATGAAGAAGGGAGTAGCAACCAGAAGCAGGGGAGAAGCACGGGTTCAGTCAGGCAGGGAACCGATGCACTGCCAAGTGGGGCCCACCACCAGATGCACTGATGAGTTTGACCCCCTGTTTTTAACTTAAAAGCATCCCCCGTTGACGACCATTCCCGTGTTTTTAACCACCTGGTCGTATAGGGGCTATTATTGCCATGTAAGACGGTGCACGGGAGCTATTTCTGTCAACTATGTTGCATTGATGTCTACTACGCAACCTTTCTTCTTGTAGACTCGTGTTGGGCCTCCAAGCGCAGAGTTTTGTATAGGACAATAGCGAATTTCCCTCAAGTGGATGACCTAAGGTTTATCAATCCATGGGAGGCATAGGATGAAGATGGTCTCTCTCAAACAACCATGCAACCAAATACAAGAAATCTCTTGTGTCGCCAACACACCAAATACAAAGACAAATTGTATAGGTGCACTACTTCGGTGAATAGATGGTGATACAAGTGTAGTATGGATAGTAGATATAGGTTTTTTTAATCTGAAAATATAAAAACAGCAAGGTAACTAGTAACAAAAGTGAGCAAAAATGGTATTGCAATGCTTGAAAACAAGACCTAGGGTTCATACTTTCACTAGTGCAAAATATCTCAAAAATGATAACATAATTGGATCATATAACAATCCCTCAACATGCAACAAAGAATCACTCCAAAGTTTCAATCACAGAGCGTAAGAAAAAAACATGCATCAACACCTGTGCATAGATTACCCCAATGTCACCTAAGGAATCCGCTAGTTGAGTGCCAAATCATACATCAAGATAATCAGTAGAACACCCCATTGTCACCACGGATATCCACATGCAAGACATACCTCAGGTGTTCTCAAATCCAATACTCGATCCAACACAACGAAATCTCAAAGAGCAAGACTCAATTCATCACAAGAAGGTAGAGAGGGAAGAACACCATAAGATCCAAATATATTAACGAAGCTCACAGTACATCAAGATCATGCCAAATCAAGAACACGAGAGAGGGAGAGAGAGAGAGAGAGAGAGAGATCAAACACATAGATATTGGTACATACCCTCAGCCCCAAGGGTGAACTACTCCCTCCTTGTCACGGTGACCGTCGGGATGATGAAGATGGCCTCCGTCGATGATTTCCCCCTTCTGTAGGGTGCCGGAACGGGGTTGTTGGTGTCAAAACCGGCGGATCTCGGGTAGGGGGTCCTGAACTGTGTGTGTAAGGCTAATGGTGGCAGGAGGCAGGGGACACGATGTTTTACCCAGGTTCGGGCCCTCTCGATGGAGGTAATACCCTACTTCCTGCTTGATTGATTTTGATGATATGAGTATTACAAGAGTTGATCTACCATGAGATCGTAGAGGCTAAACCCTAAAAGCTAGCCTATGATTCTGATTGTTGTTGTCCTACGGACTAAACCCTCCGGTTTATATAGACATCGGAGGGGGCAAGGGTTACACAGAGCCGGTTATAGAGAAGGAAATCTACATATCCGAATTGCCAAGCATGCCTTCCACACAAAGGAGAGTCCCACCCGGACATGGGACAAAGTCTTCAATCTTGTATCTTCATAGCCCAACAGTCCGGCCAAAGTAGTCCGGCTGTCCGAGGACCCCTTAGTCTAGGACTCCCTTAGTAGCCCCTGAACCAGGCTTCAATGACGATGAGTCCGGCGCGTAGATTGTCTTCGGCATTGCAAGGCGGGTTCCCTTTCTGAATACTCCATAGAAGATTTTGAACACGGGAATCATGTCCGGCTTTGCAAAACAAATTCCACATATCACCATAGAGAGTACAATATTCCACAAATCTAATCTGCTGACAGCTTTTTATGACATCACGCCACGGTCCGGTCATTATTCGAACCATTTTTCACAACTAGCTACTGCACGTAATGCGAGGCGGTTTCCTTGACACGTCTTGTCGAAGCAGAGATCGTGTCCCCTTATCACGGGATTCTCATCAATACGGGTATGGGTAACCCAACCACGCCATCAATCGTGGCGCTTGGGAAATAAGCGATTTAAACGGGCAAGTGGGGAGGCGCACAGTTTCTACCGCCTTTATAAAGAGATAGGGATTCTCCTCTTTCACCCATGCCTGCTTCCTTCTTCGCTCATCCATTCTCACACGCTCGAGCTCCAGCACCCCAGTTCTCACCTTCTCCGTACAGCCAAACATGTCCGGAGCGGGAGGCAAGTAGATGGCCTCCTCCGTCACGGAGGAGGACATTACGAAGCTCCGGGCGGCCGGATACTTGGCCACAGACATCGCGCACCGGCTCCCAGACGCATGGCATATCATTCTGACTCCCGGACCCCACGAGAGGGTTGTGTTCCTCGCCCACTTCGTCTCGTACTGGGATTCCCCCTCCACCCATTTGTCCGCAGGCTCATGTTCTATTACGGGCTGGATTTTCATGATCTGTCCCCTAATTTCATCCTCAACATCTCAGCGTTTATCGTCGTGTGCGAGGATTTTCTCCGCATCAGGCCCCACTTCGGCCTGTGGCTAAAGATCTTCAACGTGAAGCCGAAGATAGTGGTCGTCCAGCAGGCGGAGTGTGGAGGCGCCATGGTGGGCAAGATGCCCAATGTCACCTGGCTCGAAGGCTCCTTTGTGGAGACCGTGAAGGGGTGGCAATCGGGGTGGTTCTACATCATCGAGCCGCACGACATCAACTGGGTGGCAGCCCCCGAATTCTGATCTCGCATCCCCATGCTGCTCACCTCCTGGAATAAGAAGGGCCTGGCCTGGGCCACATCCGCGGAGCTGACCGGACTCGAGAACTGCTTCAAAAATATGATAAGCAAGAAGATCAAGCTTGTCAACATGGTCCAGGTCATGCTATTTCGCCGGATTCTCCCGTGTCAAAGACGGACATTCAACCTATGGGAGTTCGACGCAGCCCAACACCAGACACTGCAAGAGCTCTTTGATACGACACACAAAGATGTCTGGAAGGTGTTGTTTGATACGTCTCCAACGTATCTACTTTTCCAAACACTTTTGCCCTTGTTTTGGACTCTAACATGCATAATTTGAATGAAACTAACCCGGACTGACGCTGTTTTCAGCAGAACTGCCATGATGTTGTTTTATGTGTAGAAACGAAACGTTCTCGGAATGTCCTGAAAATCCACGGAGGCACTTATTGGAATTAATAAGAATTTCTGGGCGAAAGGAATACGTCAGGGGGCCCAGGGCCTGTCCAGGAGACAAGGGGGCGCGCCCCCTATCTCATGGGCCCCTTGGAGCTCCACCAACCTCAACTCCAACTCCATATATTCCGTCTCGCGGAGAAAAAATCAGAGAGAAAGTTTCATCGTGTTTTACGACATGGAGCCGCCGCCAAGCCCTAATCTCTCTCATGAGGGCTGATCTGGAGTCTGTTCGGGGCTTTGGAGAGGGGGATTCGTCGCTGTCGTCATCATCAACCATCCTCCATCACAAATTTCATGATGCTCACCACTGTGCGTGAGTAATTCCATCATAGGCTTGTTGGACGGTGATGGGTTGGATGATATTTACGATGTAATCAAGTTAGTTTTGATAGGGTTTAATCCGTAGTATCCACTATGTTCTGATATTGATGTTGCTATGACTTTGCTATGCTTAATGCTTGTCACTAGGGCCCGAGTGCCATGATTTTCGGTCTGAACCTATTATGTTTTCATGAATATATGTGTGTTCTTGATCCTATCTTGCAAGTCTATAGCACCTATTATGTGTTATGATCCGACAAGCCCGAAGTGACAATAATCGGGATACTTCTCAGTGATGACCGTAGTTTGAGGAGTTCATGTATTCACTATGTGTTAATGCTTTGGTCCGGTTCTCTATTAAAAGGAGGCCTTAATATCCCTTAGTTTCCACTAGGACCCCGCTGCAACGGGAGGGTAGGACAAACAATGTCATGCAAGTTCTTTTCCAAAAGCACCTATGACTATTTACGGAATACATGCCTAAATTACATTGATGAATTGGAACTAGTTCTGAGTCACCCTATGTTGTAGCTATTACATGAGGAATCGCATCCGGCATAATTATCCATCACTGATCCATTGCCTATGAGCTTTTCATATATTGTTCTTCGCTTATTTACTTTTCTGTTGCTACTGTTACAACTACTACAAAAACTGAAAAACATTTATCTTTACTGTTGCTACTGCTACCATTGCTACTACTTTTCTACTAAATACTTTGCTGCAGATACTAAGTTATCCAGGTGTTGTTGAATTGACAACTCAACTGCTAATACTCAAGAATATTCTTTGGCTGCCCTTGTGTCGAATCAATAAATTTGGGTTGTACTTCACCTTCGAAAGTTGTTGCGATCCCCTACACTTGTGGGTTATCAAGACTAATTTCTGGCACCGTTGGTGGGGAGTAGCTCTATTCTCTGAGTCACTTGGGATTCATATCTGTTGATCACTATGAAGAACTTGAAAGACGCTAAAACGAAGATCTATCCCTCAACTACAAGGGGAGGTAAGGAACTGCCATCTAGCTCTGCACTAGATTCTCCTTCTGTTATGAGTAAGTTTGCAACACCTGAACCTGCTACTTCTATGAATTCTGATATGTCGCATGTTATTGATGATGCCACTTTTGCTATCCATGATGAAACTACTTCTGTGCATGATACTACTTTGCGATTAGGTGAATTTCTTGATGAACAACTTGCTAGAGTTAGGGGGAATGAAAATATTGAAGATGCTATTGATGATAGTGATGATGAACGTTCCCCCCAATGATTATGTATTTCCTGTTGTTCCTAAGGGTTATGTTATGAATGAAGAAGCTGCTAGGGAAATCTTTGCTTGCTATGATAGATCTGATCTTAAGAAATTATTAGCTAAATGGATGCAGCAGTCTCTTAATGCTAGAATGAAACCCAAACCTGCTTTTGCTACTTCACCTATCTGTGTTACTGATAAGGATTATGAATTCTCTGTTGATCCTGAAATTATTACTCTTGTTGAATCTGATCCTTTTTATGGCCTTGAATCTGAAACTGTTGTGGCACATCTTACCAAGTTGAATGATGTAGCTACCCTGTTTACTAATGATGAGAAGTCTCGCTATTTTTATATCCTTAAGATATTTCCGTTCTCATTAAAGAGTGATGCTAAGACTTGGTACAATTCTCTTTCTCCTGGTTGTGTGCGTAGTCCCCAGGATATGATTTATTACTTCTCTACTAAATATTTCCCTGCTCATAAGAAATAAGCTGCCTTGCGGGAAATATATAATTTTGTGCAAATCAAAGAAGAGAGTCTCCCACAAGCTTGGGGGAGGCTTCTATGGTTACTTAATGCTTTGCGTGATCATCCTCTTAAGAAAAATGAAATACTTGATATCTTTTATAATGGACTAACTGATGCTTCCAAGGACTACTTAGACAGTTGTGATGGTTGTGTTTTCAGGGAAAGAACAGTCGACGAAGCTAAAATATTATTGAATAATATGTTGACTAATGAAAATAATTGGACTCTTCCTGAGCCAATTCCCGAGGTGATTCCTGAACAAATTGAGCCAACTCCTGAGCCTATTCCTAAACCCACTCTGAGGAAGAGAGGTGTTTTATTTCTCAGTCCCGAAGATATGCAAGAGGCAAAGAAGTCAATGAAAGAAAAAGGTATTAAAGCTGAAGATGTTAAGAATTTACCACCAATTGAAGAAATACATGGTCTTAATATACCACCTTTTGAAGAACCATATTGTCTTGATAACCCGACACAGGTAGTAAAGGTAAATTATCTCCATAGATATGATAAAGTTGAAATCCCCTCTACTAAATTGCATAGCCCATGCTTAGATGAATTTGATGACTTTATGGCTAGACAAGAAAGTTTTAATGCTTATGTTGGTAGAGAGTTAAAGAATAATGCTTTTGAGATAGGACGTGTAAGTGATAATCTGGCTAGAGTTAAAGATGAACTTCACCTCGTTAGCAAATTTGCTTCTATGGTTGCTACTCAAGCTGAGGAAGTACTTAAAGCTCAAAATGATTTGCTTGAGGAATTAAATAATAAAAATGACTTTGCTGTTAGAGTGGCTACTAGAACTGGTAGAATGACTCAGGAACCTTTGTATCCTGAAGGCCACCCAAAGAGAATCGAGCAAGATTCTCAGAGAAATAATTTAGAGGCACCTAGTTCTTCTAAAAAGAAGAAAAAGAAAAATGATTATACTTTGCATGCTTCTAGTGAACCTACTATAGACACACCTGATAATCCCAATGATATTTCTATTTCTGATGCTGAATCTCAATTAGATGATGAACATGAACCTAGTGATAATGTTAACGAAAATGTTCATGTTGATACTCAACCTAGCAAAAACAATGATGTAGAGATTGAACCTGTTGTTGATCTTGATAACCCACAATCAAAGAATCAACGTTATGATAAGAGAGATTTTGTTGCTAGGAAGCACGGTAAAGAAAGAGAACCATGGGTTCAGAAACCCATGCCCTTTCCTCCTAAACCATCCAAGTCAAAGAATGATGAGGATTTTGAGCGCTTTGCTGAAATGATTAGACCTATTTTCTTGCGTATGTGCTTAACTGATATACTGAAAGCAATTATGCTAAGTATATGAAGGATATCATTACAAATAAAAGAAAGATACCGGAAGCTGAAATTTCCACCATGCTTGCTAATTACACTTTTAAGGGTGGAATACCAAAGAAACTTGGAGATCCGGGGGTGCCAACTATACCATGCTCCATTAAAAGAAATTATGTTAGAACTGCTTTATGTGATCTTGGAGCCGGTGTTAGTGTTATGCCTCTCTGTTTATATCATAGACTTGAATTGAATAAGTTGACACCTACTGAAATATCTTTGCAAATGGCTGATAAATCAACTGCTATACCTGTCGGTATTTGTGAGGATGTGCCTGTTGTCGTTGCAAATGTCACTATCTTAACGGACTTTGTTATTCTTGATATTCCCGAGGACGATAGTATGTCTATTATCCTTGGTAGACCTTTTCTTAATACTGCAGGGGCTGTTATTGATTGCAACAAAGGCAATGTCATTTTTCATGTTAATGGTAATGAGCATACGGTACACTTTCCGAGGAAATAATCTCAAGTTCATAACATCAATTCTATTGAAAAAGTTCCAACTATTATTTTTGGAGGTTTTGAATTTCCTCTCCCTACTGTCAAGAAAAAGTATGATATTCTTATTGTTGGGGATTTGCATATCCCCGTTGAGGTAACTTAGTGTTATTCGAAATTTCTCCGGTTCCGTGTTATTCAGAATGAGTTTGTTAACAAGACTTGATCAACCTTGTTAGTGGGTTCATTTTGATGATCACAAGATGGATGAAACTAGAAGGCACAACCTTCTGTACTCTCTTTTTACTTTCTGTTATTTAGAATAAATAAAGCAAAAATAGTATTATCCGTCTGCTTTCTTATTTATCCGTGCATTAAAAAATAGTCCGAAAATAAAAGTAATCCAAATGCCCTGCAAATATAGTATGATTTTTTCTGGAATATTTGAGGATTTTAGGCACTGAAATCACTGCAGGAGGGGCAAGCACCCGGCCACGAGAGTGGAGGGCGCGCCCCCCTGTCTCGTGGGCCCCTGGTGGCCCCCTCCACTTATGCCAGCACCCACACACTTCATCTTCTACCCAAAATAATCCCCATCCAGCTCAAGCACGAGTTCTAGCTCGTTTTGCTACGATTTTCGATCTCCTTGCTCAAAGCTCCATTCACAAAACTACTTTGGGAGATTGTTTCTTGGTATGTGAGTCCTCCATTGGTCCAATTAGTTTTTGTTCTAGTGCTTCATTCATTGCAAATTCTTGCTGCTTAGGTGACCATGTTCTTGAGCTTGCATGTTAAGTTTTTGAGGTCCCAAGCAATTCTAATGCATGATATAGGCTCTAGGCACTTGTAGGAGTAGTTGCTATCAATCTTGTTTAGTTTTATGCACTTTTATTTTGAAGTTACTAAAAATTTCAGATTTATTTCAGAAACAGAAACATGCTTAGAAGAATGTACCAAGGTGGTTCCTCGGCGAAGAAAGGGCCCAGGATTGCTATACGTGAGCAAGACGTTGCACTGCCGAGGGATGCAAATGTACGAGCCTGTGAGTGATCATCCGATGTTTTTATTGGCAAAGCAGGTTTTAAGGAGGAATTTGATGCATTTGTGCGTAATGCTGAGCTGGAGGACTTCTTACAAGATAATGGTCCTCAGTACTATCAATTGACTAATTCCTTTGTGCGGAGGTTTAAATACAATTGTGTGCGTAATTCTCCTAGTTTCATATTTGATATTTATGATACATCTTATACCATGGATTTAGAGGATTTTACAACTGCTTGCAAACTCCCGCAGTGGGGTAATATTAATGATCCTCACAAATATGAATTTAGAGATTTTCTTGCTAGTATTACTATGGGAGAATCCAGGGACATAGCACAAGCTACCATAGGGAGCATTCATTTTCCTTCTATACATTATTTTGCTCTCTTCATTGGTAGATGTATTAATGGTAAGGATGAAGCATGTCACATGTGTGTCCCTGATCTGTGTGTCCTCAAGAGTGCTGTGTTAGGTTATAAAGGTTATAACTTGGGGGCAATAGTTGCATGTAGGTTGTAGAACAATAGTAGAAAGGGAGATTTCTTTGGAGGGATTTATGCAACCCGTGTGGCTAATTATCTTGATATAGCCCCATGAGAAGGAGATATGTTAATACCTCCTGTTTACTTAGATAAAGAAGCTTTGTTTAGTCATCATTTTCTTGAAAGGTATGAACAATTCCTCCATTATCGACTAATCTATGACAGACGCAATGTCGTCCCTGTTACTCTTCCTGCTCCCTACCTTTTTGATTATCAGGCAAAGGGAATATATGTTGTCACCAGGGAGGAAGCAGCTGAATACGAGAGGGGAGTGGAGGCAGCTCGCCAACACGCTGCAGCTCAAGAGGCCGTTGCCTCTGCATCTCAGTACAACCCCGGTTTCACTTATGGATATCAGCCAGGCGATCCTTGGTACTAGACCAACTTAGGGCAAAAGCCTAAGCTTGGGGGAGTATGTATTTCTCACCGACTTTACATTCATGTTCACACACTACTCGTCGGTGCTCATACTCTTTCATTGTATTATCCATGCTAGTTTAAATTCCTTTTTCTAGTTTTCTTCTTGTGTGTTTGATAAACCTTAAGAAAAACCAAAAAAAAATAGTTAGTTTAATTCCCATGCTTGTAGTAGGAATTAAAATGAAAACCCAAAAAGATTTCTAGTTCTTATTCTTACTTGTTGGGAGCTTTCCCGTGTAAATAGTTTTATTTTCTTTTCATTCCTTTGGGGGTCGAGAAGACCATATTGAAAATGCTTAGTGGCTCTCCTATGCATGACTGTTTATTTAACTTAGAGTCCATATTATCTTGTCTTCTCTTTTGAGTTGAATGCTTGCAGATTCTAGCTTAGCCCAATGAACGTGCACTCTTATTATTATACACATCGTTCGGTCGTGCAAGTGAAAGGCAATAATGCCGATATATGATGGACTTATTGGGATGAGAAAAGCTGGTATGAACTCGACCTCTCTTGTTTTTGTAAATATGATGAGTTCATCGTTCCTGATTCAGCTATTATGAAGTAAACATATTTGCAAAAACATTTAGAGATTATAGTTGCTTGTGCCATGCTTGATTAGCTTTGAGTTATAATGGTTTAGCTTGCGTGCCAACATGCTATTAGAATGATTATGATGTGGTATGATGGGATGGTATACTCCTTTAAATGAATTGAGTGACTCGACTTGGCACATGTTCACGCATGTAGTTGAAACAAATCAACATAGCCTTCACGATATTTATGCTCATGGTGGATTATATCCTACTCATGCTTGTATTCAGTGTGAATTAATTTTAATGCATGTTTATGACTGTTGTCGCTCTCTCAGTTGGTCGCTTCCCAGTCTTTTGCTAGCCTTCACCTGTACTAAGCGGGAATACTGCTTGTGCATCCAAACTCCTTAAACCCCAAAGTTGTTCCATATGAGTCCACTATACCTTCCTATATGAGGTATCTACCTGCCGTTTCAAGTAAATTTGTATGTGCCAAACTCCAAACCTTCAAATGAAATTCTGTTTTGTATGCTCGAGCAACTCATGTTACAACTAGGGCTGCCTATATCTTCCATGCTAGGTGGGTTATTCTCACGAGGAGTGGACTCCGCTCCTCATTCACGAGAAAGGGCCGGTAACCGGGATGCCCAGTCCCATGATCCAAAAAGATCAACGAAAATCAAAATAATTGAACAAAACTCCCCCAGGGCTGTTGTTAGTTGGAGGCACTCGTTGTTTCAAGCAAGCCATGGAGTGATGCTTGTTGGTGGTTGGGGGAGTATAAACCTTTTCCATTCTGTTTGGGAACTGGCTATAATGCATGTAGTATGGAAGATACAGCCATCTCATAGATGTTGCGTTGACAATGACAGTGCCGCTCAAAATGTTATTCAATCTCTATTTTAAGACCGAGCTCTGGCACCTCTACAAATCCCTGCTTCCCTCTGCGAAGGGCCTATCTATTTACTTTTATGTTGAGTCATCACCTTTCTTAATAAAAGCACCCGCTGGAGAGCACACTGTCATTTGCATTCATTACTATTGGTTTATATAGGGTATGACTTGACTGGATCTCTTTTACCATGAATTACAATGTTTGGTTAGTCCTTGATCTTTAAAGGTGCTCTGCATTTATATTTTGCGGTCTCAGAAAGGGCTAGCGAGATACCATTTTGTTACCATTTGAGAAAGTGTTGTCATCCGAGTTTTATTATTATGGCTCGCTAGCTGATTATGCTATTGATATGAGTGATTATGAGAGCTAAGTGTTATTGTGAGTATGGTTAGTTCATAATATTTGCTGAAACTTGAATGCTGGCTTTCCATGTTTACAACAACAAGAGCAAACAGAGTTTGTAAAAGCTTTTCTTTATCACTTTCAGTTTATCAACTGAATTGCATGAGGACAAGCAAAGGTTTAAGCTTGGGGGAGTTGATACGTCTCCATTGTATCTACTTTCCAAACACTTTTGCCCTTGTTTTGGACTCTAACTTGCATAATTTGAACGAAACTAACCCGGACTGATGCTGTTTTCAGCAGAACTGCCATGATGTTGTTTTATGTGTAGAAAAGAAAAGTTCTCGGAATGTCCTGAAAATCCATGGAGGCACTTTTTGGAATTAATAAGAATTTCTGGGCGAAAGAAATACGTCAGGGGGCCCAGGGCCTGTCCACGAGATAGGGGGGCGCCCCCCTAGGGCGCGCCCCCTAGGGCGCGCCCCCTATCTCGTGGGCCCCCTGGAGCTCCACCGACCTCATCTCTAAATCCATATATTCCGTCTCGCAGAGAAAAAAAATCAGAGAGAAAGTTTCATCGCGTTTTACAACACGGAGCCGCCACCAAGCCCTAATCTCTCTTGGGAGGGCTGATCTGGAGTCCGTTCGGGGCTCTGGAGAGGGGGATTCGTCGCCGTCGTCATCATCATGTTGGAGATATGTCCTAGAGGCAATCATGTATGATGATATTTCCTATGTGTTTATGAATAAAGATAGTCCTTGGACAATATCAGTGATGTGTATCAGCAAGTATGTGACTTATTTGTGGGACTATGCATTGTATGATGACTGTCCTAAAAGGTCCCTAGTCGAAAGGGCTGTGTGGACGTGCAGCCAACTAGACTAGCATATGACACGGTCGATGGCTTGGTCTCACTAGCCATGGAGCATTGGATGCTAACCGGATAATATGGAGTTGGAAAGGTCTGGTCGGATTCGACGTAGTCGGATCCAAGTCGAGATAAGGTCTGAGTCAGACAGACCCAACTATGAGACGCAGCGATATGTCATCTGTGAGTCTCTAGTACAACATACGTTCTATGTCCTAAGACCTGAGCTGACGCATGTACTCGGGATGGTGAAAGACTTGCTTTGGGCCGACCAAACGCTACTCCGTGACTGGGTAGTTACAAAGGTAGGTTTCGGGCTTGTCCAGATCCATGCTGCGAGACATGGTCGAGCAAGATGGGATTTGCCCCTCCGATCAGGAGAGATATACTCTGGGGCCCCTCGTGTGATCCGACTAGGATAAGCATGGCCATGCACAAGGATTATGAGATAATCCGGGTTGTGGTCGGGATCACTGGAACGAGAAAGAGGTCGGGCTACCACAGGGATGACAGTCTCGCCTTGAGCCCGACAACATATATCGTGAGGCAAAGGGAACATAAGTGTGACATGTTGTACAGGTTCGCCTAACGAGCTTCATAGTCTGCTTGGTGGTCGGCATGCCTTGCTAGAGGCCGCTGTCAACCGTGTAGGTCAGAGGTGATCCGAACTGTGACCAAGCCGACTTGAACCTAAGGGGTTGTGCTCTTAAGGGAAGGAACCTACGAGGTCGGTCCATAGGACACTGGTCGGATGTGATCCGAACTGGACTAGGAACGTGACCGAGTAGACTTTGGGCTTTAGGGTCCGTGCGAGGCCCAAGTGTTGAGCCCGCGAAGGACGCCTATATAAGGTGGAGGTTCGGCGCACTTATTTGGTTGATCGTTTCGGCGTTGCGACTAGGGTTTGCATGTGTTGCCAATAGCCACCTCCACTTGCCGCCAACTGTGTGATCGGACCAAGTAGTCCGCTGCACGGTGTTCCTCCTGCACGCGCGGATACCATTAGAGGCGGTGCACTTGCGCCGCTCCGGCAAACTTGTACGTGGGATCGGACGACCGACTGTTCGAGGGAGATCGGACAAGGAGGAGACGATCCACGCGGACGCGCTGCCCCAACTCTTCTTCCGCTGCATGGCACTGCGCGTCTAGTGGTAACAAACTTTGATCCATCTCCCGTAGCATGTTTTTGATGTTCTGTGCAATGGAAATTTTAATTTGCAGTCGACGCACCCTACCGAAGACCCCAACAGTGGTATTAGAGGCTCTGCTATAGGATCTGGATTCAGATCGTATGCATATTAGATATGTGGAGGCGGCAGATGAGATCTATTGTCATTGATAAGGTCGGCTATGTGCACGGTTGATGTGATCAACTGCACATGGGGATCGTTGAGGCTATGTTTTCTGTCAATCGGGATCGATGAGGTCATGACACGATCTTCCCCTACCGGCCGGTTATCCGCCACCGGGGTTAACAGTGAAACGTAAATCCGAATCAGATTCGCGATGATCGATAAGATCGGTGAGATCAGAGAATTCGGCGTGATCGGAGTTCAGATGTGATCTGTGATTGGGACCGCCGTGTGCGTAGCGCCGTGTATTTCGTACCTGACACACAAACCGATAGAATGCGATTCTATGCACAACTTTGTTTTGCAGGTTTGATGTGAATAGTATGGCTCATGTGTATGTGATACATGTGTGTAATTTATACATGGCATGCGTGTCATGTTTGTCAGCCGGCAGGAGCCAAAGTGCTGTTATTATATTGTATAACGACCTGCATGTCAACTTGTGACTCTATGTAAAATTCATTACTAGTTGTAGTAGTTGGATAATAGAGATCAGGTTGGTGGCTTGGCGTCCCGGCGTGACAAACAAGATGGAGTTCATAGATGGTCATCGGAGTCGGAGCCGACCTTGAAGAACATCCATGAAGGAGCCATACTATTTCACAATATGTGTTTATTTGTGATTGTTATGCTTCTTTGTTTTCTATGCATGTTACAATGGTAGAATGATCCCTCATGAATATCAAGCGAATTGCCATCCCCGATGTTGCACCTTCGCACGTCAAGTACGTCTAGTAGTGGGCTCATAAAATTGGGGTGCTGCTAGGTGTCCTTGAACTGAAGGGTTTGTGTCAGACATGGACATGCACTACATCAGGTTAACTTGACAAGGCTATCAAAACGGTTTTGGGCCTTGTGGCAAAGAAGGTTGGGAGCCGGGGCATGAGATACCTTCCCGACCGACAGGAGTCGTATAGAGATACAATTAGCAAGGAGTTGCTTACCGGATAGGTATGTTGGCTAGCAGTGATGCTAAATCTCACTAGTTGCATGTGTTAGTCGGATCCTGAATCACTGAGAGTTTGCGGAGGGATGCTGACTTCAGTGGGAGTATTTCTGTTTAGGCGAATTACTCTACATAAACACATTGCTTAGTGATTGCATATTTTCTGTTGTAGATCAATGGCACCACCTGCTCAACCCAACTTTGCATTGAAATCAATTCTGGAAAAGGATAAACTGAATGGAACAAACTTTACCACCTGGTATAGAAATCTGAGAATTGTTCTCAAGCACGATAAAAAGGAACATGTTCTAGAGGATCCACTTCCAGAGGAACCTGCCGATAATGCTAATGCCACAACTAAGAATGCCTACCAGAAACTCGTTGATGAATCAACGGAGATCAGCTGTCTGATGCTGGCTTGTATGGAGCCCGATTTGCAACAGCATTTCGAAAATGTTGAGGCTTACGATATGATCGAGAGTCTCAAGAGCATGTTTCAGACACAGGCTAGGACCGAAAGGTTCAACATTCTGGCGATCCTTGATGGATTGCAAGCTGAAGGAAGGTGATCCACTGAGCCCACATGTGATCAAGATGATCGGATATGTGCAAGCTTTGGATCGTTTGGGCTTCCCGCTCTTGGATGAGCTGGCTACTGATGCTGTTCTGGGTTCTCTTCCGCCCAGCTATGGGACGTTCATCTCGAACTATCATATGCATGGCATGGATAAGAAGCTCACTGAATTGCATGGGATGCTCAAAGTGGCAGAGCGGGATATTAAGAAAGGCACACATCAAGTGTTGATGGTGCAGAAATCGGCTAAGTTCAAGAAGAGTTAGTCCAAGAAAAAGGCTAAGGCAAAGGGCACGGAGACGGTAACCTCCGCCGCTGCGCCGAAGTCTGGACCGGACTCGAAGACCATTTGCTATCACTGCAAGGAGACCGGTCACTGGAAGAGGAACTGTAGCAAGTGGCTTGCAGAGCATGGCAAGAAGGCCGGGAATGCTGCTTCAGGCAAAGGTACACTTGTTGCATATGTTATAGACATTTACCTTGCTGACATACCTAGTAGCTCTTTGGTATTTGATACCGGATTGGTTGTTCATATTTGCAACTCAATGCAGGGGCTGGTAAGAACTAGGCGTGTGGCACAAGGGGAGATTGACATCAGGGTCGGCAACAAAGAAAGAGTCGCTGCGTTGGAGGTCGGCACGATGCAGCTCCAGCTTCCTTCCGGATTCATTATGGAATTGAATAATTGTTATTACATTCCTGCACTTAGTCGGAACATTATTTCTGCCTCATGTTTGATGAGTCAAGGTTATGAATTCAATTTAAAGGACAATGGTTGTTCGATATTTTTGAATGGTATGTTCCACGGCTATGCACCCATTGTTGATGGGCTATTTATATTGAATCTAGAACAGGAACCGGTCTATAACGTGAATGTCAAGAGGCATAAGCCTAATGAGATAAATCCGACATACTTCTGGCATTGCCGGCTTGGACACATTAGTCTGAAACGCATGAAGAAGCTCCATGATGATGGGCTCCTAACTTCGTCCGACTTCGGGTCGTTCGAGACATGTGAATCATGCTTGCTCGGCAAGATGACTAAGTCTCCTTTCGCAAAGAGTTGCGAGAGGGCGTCCGAGCTGTTGGAGCTTATACACAGTGATGTGTGTGGTCCAATGAGCACAACTGCCAGAGGTGGCTATCAGTACTTCGTGACTTTTACCGACGACTTGAGTAGATATGGATATATCTATTTGATGAGGCACAAGTCGGAAACTTTTGAAAAGTTCAAAGAGTTTCAGAACGAGGTTGAGAATCAGCTCGGCAAGACTATAAAGCTTCTGCGATCTGATCGTGGAGGTGAGTACATGAGCCAGGAGTTTGATGATCATCTGAAAAGTCGAGGTATAGTACCTCAGCTCACACCTCCGGGTACGCCACAGAGAAACGGCGTGTCAGAACGGAGGAATAGGACCTTGTTGGACATGGTCCGGTCTATGATGAGCAAATCGGATTTACCCTTGTCATTTTGGGGATACGCTCTAGAAACTGCAGCTTTCACACTTAACAGGGTACCATCAAAATCCGTAGACAAGACACCACATGAAATGTGGATCGGGAAGAGTCCCAGTTTGTCTTTTCTAAAGATTTGGGGTTGTGAAGCATTTGTCAAGCGACTTATGTCAGACAAGCTTACACCTAAATCGGATAAATGCATATTCGTGGGATATCCGAGGGAAACCTTGGGATATAGCTTCTACAACCAGGAAGAGAACAAAGTGTTTGTTGCTCGGAACATGGTTTTCCTTGAGAAAGAGTTTCTCAGTCGGGAGGCCAGTGGGAGGACGGCCCGACTCGAAGAAATTCGAGGACCACTCGGGGACGGCTCGGTTGGTGATGAGATCATACCGGAGTCAATCAGGGAACCTGTAGTGGAAGCGGCACCGGAACCACGGAGGTCGGAAAGATTGCGCAGAGTGTGCGATGTCTTGTTGCTAGAAAGCGACGAGCCGACCACATATGCAGAAGCGATGGTGAGCCCAGATTCTGAGGCATGGCTAGAGGCCATGAGATCCGAGTTAAAGTCCATGGATGAGAATCAAGCCTGGGACTTGGTTGATCCGCCGCCTGGCGTAACAGCCATTGGTTGCAAATGGGTCTTTAAGAAGAAAACCGATGTGGATGGAAATGTTCAGATCCACAAAGCTCAGCTTGTCGCTAAGGATTATGGACAAGTTCAAGGAATTGACTACGACGAGACTTACTCGTTGGTAGCGATGCTAAAATCGGTGAGGATCATACTAGCTATAGCTGCATATTTCGATTACGAGATATGGCAGATGGATGTCAAAACGGCTTTCCTTCATGGAAATTTAACCGAGGACATGTATATGATAAAACCCGAGGGTTTTGTCGATCCGACTAGCACTAGTAAGGTATGCAAGCTCAAGAGATCCATTTATGGGTTGAAGCAAGCATCTCGGAGTTGGAACATTCGTTTTGATGAGGTCGTCACTAGTCTCGGTTTCATCAAAAGCGAAGAGGACTCTTGTTTATACAAGAAGTTAAGTGGGAGCTCGATAGTGTTTTTGATCTTGTATGTGGATGACATATTGTTGATCGGGAACAATGTTTCGATGTTAACTCGGTCAAGGAATCATTGAATGGCAAGTTTTTGATGAAAGACCTTGGTGAGGCAGTCTATATTTTAGGCATTAAGATCTATAGAGATAGATCGAGGAGGCTGCTTGGCTTAAGCCAGAGCACGTACATAGATAAAGTGTTGAAGCGGTTCAACATGAGTGAGGCAAAGAAAGGGTTCTTGCCACTCTCACATGGTATAAGGCTAAGCGAGACTCAGAGTCCTTCGACATCTGATGAGCGAAGCAGGATGAGTAGGATTCCGTATGCCTCGGCAATCGGATCCATCATGTATGCCATGATATGTACAAGGCCTGATGTTGCTTTTGCAATAAGCCTAACAAGTAGATACCAGGCAAACCCAGGTGAGAGTCACTGGGCAGCGGTAAAGACTATTTTGAAGTACCTGAAAAGGACTAAAGAGATGTTCCTAGTTTATGGAGGTGAGGAAGAGCTCGTCGTAAGGGGTTACACCGATGCTAGTTTCCAAACCGACAGAGATGATTGTCGATCACAGTCCGGATTCGTGTACGTCCTGAACGGAGGAGCAGTGCACTGGATGAGTTCCAAGTAGGATACGGTGGCCGATTCTACCACAGAAGCCGAATACATTTCGTCTTGTGAAGCTGCAAAGGAAGGTATTTGGATCCGGCATTTTCTGGATGATCTTGGTATTTTCCCAGCCTCGATGAAACCATTGGACCTTTATTGTGATAATTCTGGTACCATCGCACAAGCCAAGGAGCCGAGGAATCACCACAAGGTCAGGCACATAGACCGAAAATATCACCTGATACGAAAGATTGTAAATAATGGTGATGTAGAGTTATGCAAGATTCACACGGATGCAAATGTTGCAGATCCGTTGACTAAGACGCTTCCACAACCCAAGCATGAGGGGCACGTTAGAGCTATGGACATTCGATGTCTATTTGATTGTCTCTAGTGCAAGTGGGAGACTGTTGGAGATATGCCCTAGAGGCAATCATGTATGGTGATATTTCCTATGTGTTTATGAATAAAGATAGTCCTTGGACATTATCAATGATGTGTATCAGCAAGTATGTGACTTGTTTGTGGGACTATGCATTGTATGATGACTGTCCTAAAAGGTGCCTAGTCGAAAGGGTTGTGTGGATGCGCAGCCGACTAGACTAGCATATGACAAGGTCGATGGCTTGGTCTCACTAGCCATGGAGCATTGGATTCTATCCGGATAATATGGACTTGGAAAGGTTTGGTCGGATTCGACATAGTCAGATCCGAGTCGAGATAAGGTCTGAGTCGGACAGACCCAACTATGAGACGCAGCAATATGTCATCTGTGAGTCTCTAGTACAACATACGTTCTATGTCCTAAGACCTGAGCTGAAGCATGTACTCGGGGTGGTGACAGACTTGCTTTGGGCCGACCAAACGCTACTCCGTGACTGGGTAGTTACAAAGGTAGGTTTTGGGCTTGTCCAGACCCATGCTGCGAGACGTGGTCGAGCAAGATGGGATTTGCCCCTCCGATCAGGAGAGATATACTCTGGGCCCCCTCGTGTGATCCGACCAGGATAAGCATGGCCATGCGACAAGGATTATGAGATAATCCGGATTGTGGTCAGGATCACTAGAACGAGAAAGAGGTCGGGCTACCACAAGGATGACAGTCTCGCCTTGAGCCTGACAACATATATGGTGAGGCAAAAGGAACATAAGTGTGACACGTTGTACAGGTTCGCCTAACCAGCTTCATAGTCTGCTTGGTGGTCGGCACGCCTTGCTAGAGGCCGCTACCAACCGTGTAGGTCGGAGGTGATCCGAACTGTGACCAAGCCGACTTGAACCTAAGGGGTCGCGTGCTTAAGGGAAGGAACCTACAAGGTCGGTTCATAGGACACTGGTCGGATGTGATCCGAACTGGACTAGGAACGTGACCGAGTAGACTTTGGGCTTTAGTGTCCGTGCGAGTCCCAAGTGTTGAGCCCGCGACGGACGCCTATATAAGGTGGAGGTGCAGCACACTTATTTGGTTGATCATTTCGGTGTTGCGACTAGGGTTTGCATGTGTTGTGAATAGCCACCTCCACTCGCCGCCGAATGTGTGATCAGACCTAGCAGTCCACCGCACGGTGTTCCTCCTGCACGCACGGATACCGTTAGAGGCGGTGCACTAGCGCCGCTCCAGCGAACTTGTACGTGGGATCGGACGACCGGCTGTTCAAGGGAGATCGTATGAGGAGGAGACGATCCACGCGGACGCACTACCCCAACTTTTCTTCCGCTGCACGACACTGCGCGTCTAGTGGTAACGAACTGTGATCCATGTCCCGTAGCATGTTCTTGGTTGTTCTGCACGTAGGAAATTATAATTTGTAGTCGACGCACCCTACCAAAGACCCCAACACATCAACCATACTTCATCACCAATTTCATGATGCTCACCGCCGTGCGTGAGTAATTCCATCGTAGGCTTGCTGGACGGTGATGGGTTGGATGAGATTTACCATGTAATCAAGTTAGTTTTGATAGGGTTTGATCCCTAGTATCCACTATGTTCTGAGATTGATGTTGCTATGACTATGCTATGCTTAATGCTTGTCACTAGGGCCCGAGTGCCATGATTTTAGATCTGAACCTATTATGTTTTCATGAATATATGTGTGTTCTTGATCATATCTTGCAAGTCTATAGTCAACTATTATGTGTTATGATCCGACAACCCCAAAGTGACAATAATCGGGATACTTCTCGGTGATATCCGTAGTTTGAGGAGTTCATGTATTCACTATGTGTTAATGCTTTGGTACGGTTCTCTATTAAAAGGAGGCCTTAATATCCCTTAGTTTCCACTAGGACCCCGCTGCAACAGGAGGGTAGGACAAAAGATGTCATGCAAGTTCTTTTCCATAAGCACATATAACTATTTACGGAATACATGCCTACATTACATTGATGAATTGGAGCTAGTTCTGGGTCACCCTGTGTTATAGCTATTACATGAGGAATCGCATCAGGCATAATCATCCATCACTGATCCATTGCCTATGAGATTTTCATATATTGTTGTTCGCTTATTTACTTTTCCGTTGCTACTGTTACAACTACTACAAAAACCGAAAAACATTTATCTTTACTGTTGCTACTGCTACCATTACTATCATACTACTTTGCTACTAAATACTTTGCTGCAGATACTAAGTTATCCAGGTGTGGTTGAATTGAAAACTCAACTGCTAATACTCAAGAATATTCTTTGGCTGCCCTTGTGTCGAATCAATAAATTTGGGTTGTACTTCACCGTCGAAAGCTGTTGCTATCCCCTACACTTGTGGGTTATCATTGTTCAAGGCCCGCGAAGTTCCTCCTCCCACCACCGAGGACCGCGGACTCAGCACCAAGCACCACGGCTACTCGGTAAGCATTCTACATTTTGCAAGATGTACATTTCCTCAGTATATTCGTGGGAGGAACTTAAGCCACTGTACTGATTTAACAGGATTATGTGACGACAGCGGAGCGGATCGACTATCCGGCTCCGTTGCCTGAAGATCCAGCAACCGCTCTCCTGACGGAGATGCTGGTTCTAGTGCCCTATGAGGTGCAAGAGAAGAAGGCCAAGAAGAAGGCCACGGTGACCAGGAAAAGTCTCCGGCGCAAGGTGGTGTCGGACTCATCGTCCGAAGACACTGAGGCGCACTCCTCCAACGACAATTAGGAGGAAGAAGAGGAAAACCCTCTCCCCCAAACCGAGAGGGAGAAGAAAAGGAAGTCCGCCCCCTCCAGGGAGGCCAAAGGGTCCAAGAAGGGAAGGACCCTCCCTCCAGACCACTCCACAACCGCCGCCTACAGCGAGGAGGAGTGGCTACCCAGGGCCAAGCCCCTGGCGAACTCGTAAGTATCCGGATGCCATAATACTTCTTGCATGTTTTAGCTTTATGGCTTCTTATTATGTCAAGATATGTTTGTGCAGTCCGTCCAAAGCCCACATCGACTTATCCTCCTCGGATGGGTCCTTGAGCTCGTCGGAGATGAACAACTATTCGCTCACGACGGCCTCCACTACCCGGCCCGCGGATGACACCGAGGTGTTATCTCAGAGGATACCGGGCCAGGGAGAGATAGTTCTGGAGGCACCTCAAGGCAAAATCCCCAATGCTGGGCTCATGGGGGGATATCCCCATGGATTCTGATGAGGGGGGTTGCAGCAAGCTTGGCCCCCAGAGGGATACTGCGCCGGAACCTCAAGTGGTTCCGGATTCACGCGGGCCGCCCCTCCCCAAGGGGGGTGAGCCGCCTATGCCGATGACCTCTGTCCATCAAGAGGCATCGCGTAACTTGGTGGAATCGCTTCAGAGCGCTTCCCTTGATGAAGGACACCGCACTCTTATTAGCACGGTGGCGAAGGTTCAGTCCGCCAAAAGCGGATTGACCGAAGCCTGCGCCAGTCTCCTTACAGGCTTTGAGGTAAGTAATTCAAATTATGAGAAAGTATCACAGTATAGACAGTAGCCCCTGATGCTCTGTTTGGTGTTCGGAAAGAAAGGCCGAACAGAGGATCAAATATTATTCCCAGGAGTCTAATCATATTATGTCTGTGTGAATGAGAAGGCGTCGCTGCTGGCCGCTGTTGCCGCTACTGTGGAGGTCTTCGGACTGAAGTAGAACCAGGGGCGGGCCAAAGAAGAGCTCGGCCTCATGAAGAGGCAGCTCGAGGAGAACAAAGGTAAGTGATACCCCGTCTAAATGTTATATAAAGGAAAAAATCGTTGATGCTAATATAAGCATGATGAATTTTAATAGGGGCCACGGCCGAAGTGGCGGACATTAAGAAGGCGCTGTTTGTGGCCGAAGGCAACGCGGCCAGGGAGCGCACAGAGCACGAAAAACAAGCGGCGCGAGTTGATGAGGTCCAGCAAGAGCTTCAGGACTTCGTCAAAAAATTCGAGTCCTTGGAGGGTGACTCCAAGACGCAAGAGTCGGAGCTTGCGAAGGCCCGTCAGAGTGCACTAGACGCCAAGGCTGCAGCCCAGAAGGCCCTCCAGGAAATTGAGGTGGACAAGAAGATAGCTGCGGGTAAGGCTTTCAATATGCAAAGCAAGCATGTGAAGGAGACTTTCCTTTCACTTACCCGAGTTTGGAGCTCTCTAGGAGCGTTTGCAGATCTGTCGCGCAGCATCTCTGATGCCCCAGAGCTCTACCGGGATGAGGAGGGGAGCTCGATGGATAAGCTATTTTGGTCCCAGTATATTGGGGCCGAACATCCAATGCCCTTGAGCGACCAGCTGAAGCAACTGGTCAAACACCACAAGGCGGCTGAACTGGCCATGAAGGACTTCATAGTCCGGCTGTGGCCTGGCGAGCCCCTGCCCAGCAGCTACTTCATCCTTGGCAAGCGGATGGTGAATGCCTGTCCGTGGCTTGAAGTCTTTAAGCGGTCTGTCTGCATTGAGGGTGCACGCAGGGCCTTGGCCCGTGCGAAGGTGCACTGGAGGAAGATGGACGCCGAGAAGCTGGTGACAGAGGGGCCGCTGAAGGGCAAGGAGCATCGCCACCCCGAACAGTATTATGAAAATGTCATTAAGGGTGCCCGCCTTGTAGCAGATGAATGTACTAAGGATGTAATGTTCGAATGAATGTACTCATGTCATCCTGTAATATGAAAACCAGTTCATGTGCGCTATATGGCGCTTGTTAATTTAAAATATTACCTTCTGTGCGGCCGTTTATAAAATCTTGAGAGTTGGCCAGTCGTCGGCTTCTGCCCCCATGCAACTACTACTGGGGTGTTCGGGATAAATACAAACGCTCTTTATCCAAATTTTTGTTCCTTTTAAGGAGGTGTTTAGTGCCGCAAATGAGGCAATCAGACTATACGGCTTTATCGCTCTCACATAGCTATAGAAGTCTATAATTTTAAATTTTGGCGAAGCCCCTAGTATCCGGAAGGTCGGACTCGGGGTGCTATACACGCCTAAATCGGACAAGGCTGATTCCTCGCCTGAAGCGGTAAAAATCTTTAAGGATTTGAGACATCTCGAACAGCGACCGGCTCTCGCCTTAGCATGATAGTCAGTTTTCGGCTTTCTCTACTGAGGTGCTCGTACGAAAGAAACGGGACACAATCGCAGTAGTTGTCCCTACGCTACCTTAGCCGATATAGCGGAACGTAAGGTACCAAAACATAGGAGCCGGGCAAACACAACTATTGACCCAACACATGATTCAGAGCTGATGCATATAGTGCTATATATAGGTTCGGGGTGCCGCACTGTCGAAAGTGTTCGGACTTGTCTTGCCGGGTTATAGGGTGCTGAAGCCCCTGGCGAACTGGTCGTGCAAAATGCACGGGTATAATAAATAAGCAGTAAAGGAAAGGGGTAAATAAACATAATAGCAAGCTGATGTTGTATACTATTTTCCCTTGTTATTTAAATGATACGTCAAAGCGTACATATACAAGTAGTGCGATAAGCAAAATAGGACTGTTTGACACATCCTGACCAGGAGCGGGCCGTATGCGGGATATGTAAAACAGGTATAGCGATCGTTATCGGAGATCACCTGAGGATTCCTTTGTGCACCAAAGCTTCTTGTCCTCCTGGTGCGTCTGTCCCGTTATGTGTCCGATAGCCGGTCTTTTGGAAGAGCCTCCTGAAGATAGGGACCTAAAAAAAGTGGTACAAAGATGCATGGGTCCCGGGGTGGTCAAACCGCATTGTGGACTTTGTCATGACTCTGCCTTCGCCTATGCCTAGGGTATTTTAAGTGCGTAGTTGTGTACGCGCGGCACGAATTTCGCCGCTTGAGTGGGACTAGGGCGGAGGCCGGATTGCTAGTCGAGCTCTGGACGTGCCGGATGATCCTGTTGCGGACTACTCTAGACTCGCTTGACGGTATCCGGGTTCTTTATCGCCGAATTGGCTGTTTGCCTAAGAAGGCTGTTTTGTACTTCCGTCGCGAGGGCCGCTGAGGGAGTTCCGGACTAGGGGGTGTCCGGATAGCCGAACTATCATCATCGGCCGGACTCCAAGACTATGAAGATACAAGATTGAAGACTTCGTCCCGTGTCCGGATGGGACTTTCCTTGGCGTGGAAGACAAGCTTGGCGATATGGATATGTAGATCTCCTACCTTTGTAACCGACTCTATGTAACCCTAGCCCTCTCCGGTGTCTATATAAACCGGATGGCCTTAGTCGATAGGACGAACAACAATCATACCATAGGCTAACTTCTAGGGTTTAGCCTCCTTGATCTCGTGGTAGATCTACTCTTGTAACCCACATCATCAATATTAATCAAGCAGGACGTAGGGTTTTACCTCCATCAAGAGGGCCCGAACCTGGGTAAAAACATCGTGTCCCTCGTCTCCTGTTACCATCCGCCTAGACGCATAGTTCGGGCCCCCCTACCCGAGATCCGCCGGTTTTGACACCGACATTGGTGCTTTCATTGAGAGTTCCTCTGTGTCGTCACCGATAGGCTCGATGGCTTCTTCAATCATCATCAACGACGCAGTCCAGGGTGAGACCTCCCTCCCCAGACAAATCTTCGTATTCGGCGGCTTTGCAATGCGGGCCAATTCGCTTGGCCAACTGGAGTAGATCGAAAGCTACGCCCCTGGCCGTCAGGTCAGATTTGGAAGTTTGAACTTCACGGCTCACATCCGCGAGGACTTGGTCCTCGATGGGTTCAAGCCACAGCCGAGCGTGCCGCACTGTCACGGCGAGCATGATTTAGCTCTGCGGCCGGACAGTACCTTGGAGGCCGCACTCAAAACCGCACCGATCTTCAATTTGGAGCCAGCTCGGCAGATCGAGGATGGATGCCTAGACACCGCCTCGGGGGCTGCAACCTCTACGGTGATAGAGCCGAACACTGACTTTGTCCCTCATAACGCTCGTGACTCCAAGGTGCCGGACTCCTCGCCGGACTCCGAACCTCCCGCGCCCGCCCTGGTCGAATTCGATTGGGCGCCGATCATGGAGTTCACCGCAGCGGACGTCTTTCAACACTCACCTTTCGACGACATCTTGAGTTTGCTAAAATATCTCTCGTTATCAGGAGAGCCCTGGCCGGACTGCGGTCAGGACGGTTGGGATGCGGACGACAAAGAAATTAAAGGCCCACCCACCACCCACTTGGTAGCCGCTGTCGACGATTTAACTGACATGCTAGACTACGACTCCGAGGACATCGACGGTATGGACGACGATGCCGGAGACGACCAAGAACCAGCACCTAACGGACGCAGGAAAGCCACACCAGCCCACAACGTATACATGGTGGACACACCAAAAGGAAGCGACAATGAGGAAAAACGGGACGTGGCGAAGGACAACTCCCCCAACAAACAAACAAAGCGGCGACGCAAGCGCCACCTGAAGACCGGCATCGACAAAAACGGCACCCATATGGACTCGGCCCTAGAGCAGGGCGAAGCAGTGGACGACGCACACGTCAACAAGCAGCCAGCCGGACATGAACCGGACAAGCAACCCATCCCCGGCGAAGGTGATCTCACATCACCAGAGCATATGAATCTTCATAAAAGGCTTGTCGCCACTGCAAGAAGTTTGAAGAAGCAAAAGCGGAAGCTCAAAATAGTGGAAGACACACTCAGAATGAGATGGAGCAAAGTACTCAACACCGCAGATAAATATGGCACTTGTCCCAAGACAAAGAGCTACCTGAAGCACAAGCTGTTGCTCGAATTCGACGAGGAGGCCTTCGAGCCCCTGCAGTCAAAAAAGAAAGGGGCCGCCTGGCCGGATAGACGACCAGATGACAGGCCAAGAGCAACATGGGGCGCCACACACAAGCCGGCACATGATCAGCATAAAGATCCTCAAAAAAAGGATAACCCGACCAGGTCTATCTACGGGCCAAAAAAGAAGACTCCAGGAAGTAACACAACCAGCCGAGCATTTGAAGACAACGGCACACCCAAATACAGGGGCGCCGCAGCCCCACTATGTTTTACCGACGAAGTACTGGATCATGGATTTCTAGCGGGATTTAAACCCATAAAGATAGAGGCATACGACGGAACAACAGATCCCAGAGTCTGGAATGAGGATTATATCCTACACATACACATGTCAAGAGGAGACGATCTCCATGCCATAAAATACCTTCCCCTCAAGCTCAAAGGGCCGGGCCGGCATTGGCTTAACAGCCTCCCAGAAAATACGAGCAAATTTTCAGGGGACTTATGTCCGGCCTCCGGATGCAGATGATTTAAGTCACATAACTCAACAGCCCGGAGAATCAGCATGCAAATTCTGGAACAGGTTCCTCACTAAAAAGAACCAAATAGTCGACTGTCCGGACGCTGAAGCCTTAGCAGCCTTTAAACACAACGTCCGAGACGAATGGCTTGCCAGACACCTCGACCATGAAAAACCAAGAACAATGGCCGCACTAACAAGTCTCATGACCCGCTTTTGCACGGGGGAAGACAACTGGTTGGCTAGATGCAGCACCAGCGACCCGAGTACATCCGAAATCAGGGATGGAAATGGGAAATCACGACGCAAAAAAAGATCAGCGCCGGAATAAGGAAAATGGCCCAAATAGTACGGCGGTCAACGCTGGATTCAAAAGCTCTCGGCCGAACAACAAAACACTGCCCCTAAAGGATAACAGTGACGAGCTATCTAAGCTAAACAAGATTCTGCATAGACTGTGTCAAATACACTGTACCTCCGAAAAGCATGCAAACCATACCCACAGAGATTGTTGGGTCTTCAAGCAGTCCGGCCCACTTAACGCCGAACACAAAGGGCTCGACACACCAAGTGAAAGTGACGAAACCCAAAAGCAGCGCTCCGGAAACCAAAAGACTTTCCCATTAGAAGTCAAAACAGTGAACTCACTTCACGTGATAACACGCAGCGCGGCCCCTGCTATACCAGGACACCGTCCGCAGACTGGGGATAGAACCCACCAAAATTCGCTATAGCAGCACTTCCTTTAAAGGAGTGACGCCAGGCCTTTTTTAGCCAATTTTACAGGCTCTGTACCACTAGAGGTCGTGTTCGGTTCATCCGACAACCTCCGTCGCGAAAAGCTCACCCTCGATCACCCCATTTAGCAGTAGCCCTTAAGCACTACTGGGGTGTGTAGCTTTCGCCCGCTTTAATGCAACACCACATTACGCGTCTCTTACGCTTAAAAATGCCCGGTCCACGTGGCATATTCTTAAAACTCCAGGTGTCTCTCTACCACGGAAAATGTGCGGCTGCCTTGACAGCCACACATTATTCCGACCTTGCAGGTCAAAGCTCCTAAAAACAGGTCATTTCGACCTCGGACATGGTTAGACGAGTCCGGCGTAACTTAACAAGGGGCTTCCCAGCCGCATACCCCCTTTTTTTAGGGGACCGCGCGCATAAATGATGAAAGCCAATAAAGCTCAACTTTCTTCATCTTCCAAATTATATTTTCTTTTGATACACTTTTTGCACAATATTTCTCAGAAACTAAGTCCTTCTCTTTTACAGATGAAGCACATGCTACACCCGTCCAGTATACAGCACAACGGAGACACAGGCGCAGACGTGCAGTAGGGACCCGTTGCAAGGATACTTTTCAGATTAAGACCCTGCGTAAACCTTTCTCATCGTCTCTTGTTGATACACATCCCCTGGTCTCCTACAAGAGCCGAGGAGGAGGCTGGCGTTTTGGCATCGGCCTCGTCAGAAGTTCCCGCCCGTACCTGGACACTAGGGGCTTAGGGCTTTATTCTGCCCGATATCATAAAGACCGAACACCTGAGGGAGTGTTCGGCGTCTCGAGTTAGGCCTTATATGCATCAGCTCCGAATCATGTCTTTGGTCAAATGTTGGGTTTGCCTGGCTCCTGTGTTTTGCTGCCTTACGTTCCGTATCATCGGCTAATGCGACACCAGGAGAACTACTGCGATTGTGCCCCGGTTCGGCCGGGAGAGCACCTCAGTAGAGAAAGCCGAAAACTGACTGTCATGATATAGCGAGAAACTGGTCAACCACTCGATCGACCATTGGAATGTTTAGAATTCCTCCGCTTTGACGAAGGACCGCTTCCCGGTCAGGCACATACGCGCCCCGAGTTCGGAGAAGCGCGGTGCCATCAGGGGCTATATAGTAGCCCCACATTCGAGCTCCTATGGCTAAGTGAAAGTGATAAAGCATTATAGTCCGGTTTCCTAGTTTGCTATGCTATCACCTCCTTAAAAGGACCAAGACGTTGGATTATGTGTGAAAAAGCGTTTTTCTTTTTGCAAACACCCCCGCACCATGTGCGTGGGGGCTGAAGCCAAAGACTGCCATCTTTCAGATTATTCATACATATACGGCCGCATAGGAGATAGTTCAATACTTGAACACACAAGTATAAAAAGTCATTGCATTATAAACATGATCTTAGAAATCATACATGTCATTCAAACATGACATCTTTCGAGCACTGTGACTCTATTATACGAGCGCCCTGCAGGACTTCCTCAAAGTAATGCTCGATGGGGAATCGGCTTTTGTCCGAACCCCGGGATGCAACAGCGATGGCATCCATCTCCGCCCAGTATGTTTTACCACGGGCGAGAGCCATCCGCGCACCTTCTATGCATGCCGACCGCTTCATCGCCTTAATATGCGGCACTGCCCCAAGGAATTGCTGCAACAAGCCAAAATAACTCTTCGGCTTGGGCCATTTCGGCCACAGATGAGTGACCACATCCGTCATGGCCAGTCCGGATAATCTATTCAGCTCAGCCCACTCAACCAGCCGATCGCTCAACGGAAGTGGACGCTCCAGACTATGGAATTGAGACCAGAAAAGCTCTTCCATTTCATGATCCTCCTGGCTTCGAAAATGCACGACTGCGTCAGCCGCACTCGCCGCCAAGTCCAGATAAGGATCCTCCGCACCATACAATCGGCCCAGCTGAGCATACTTCGGATCCGTGAACTTCCTACGCAGCATAAAGGGCTTTCCAGCCACAATGTCTCCGACCTGACGCAGTTCCTCCTTCATAGCCCGCATCGCACTACGGGCATCCTTGGCCTCGGCATCGGCCTTTTTCAGGTCCTCTTGCTCCGCTCGGCTTTCTCCTTCAAGAACCTCCAGGCGGTCGGTAGCAACTCTTAATTTCATGGCCATTCTAGCCATCTCCTCCCTGCTTCGGCAGTGAGCAGCCTTCTCGGCTTCTAGACCTTCCGCTGCCTTCAAGGCAGCCGCCTCGCTTTTTCTGGCTTGCTCCTTGGCCCGAGCAAGTTCTGCTCGAAGGACTTCCACAACAGCAGCACCATCTGCTCGAAGGAATGGGCGTCATCTCCCTTACTAACCAACCACGGGGCAACCACATACCTTGTGACTCATCAAGTCGTCTATTGACCAGTGAGATGTCCGCATCTGCAGCGTCGAGTTGCTTCTTCAGCTCGGCAAATTCATTAGTCCGGCTGGCCACCGAACATTTTGCCACCTGCATGGGAAAGGCGACAGTTAATAACTGAGATTACGATCCTAGGCACGCTGTCGTTTTTGACAGCATACCAAGTCTTGGGGGCTACTATCTATACAGGGCGCACTTCATGTGCAAAACTGTCAACAGGTATGTCATTTTTTGCATACCTCAAATCCCGTCAGTAAACTTCCGACGGCCTCATACAACTCGGTTTCGGCGGACAAGATCCTCTCAATCACATCACCCATTAATGTGTGGCGATCTTCTGAGATGGACGCCCTCTTAAGCAAATCCTGCAGCTCCACCAGCCGTACTCCAATGGGCGCCGAACTCTCCGGTCCCGCCGGACTCGGGGAGACCCTCCACGACGACACCTCAGGGTCGTCCGCCCCGCACGATGGGGCGGCAGATGAAGGCCTTTCGCTTTCCATCATCTCCGGACGAAGGTCTCCCGAAGATGAGCTGTGCTGAGATCCGAACTACAAGGTAAAAACTTCGTTACCTTTAGACATTAAGCAGGGGTGTCTGATAATTATAAAATCCCCCTTTTTCACTTACGGCTCGTTAGAGGGCTGATTCCTCCGAGGAGACAGTACGGCCGGGGCGCTTTCTGGCGCAGGACCTTCCGGTACAGATTTCTTTCCCCGCTTTGAGGCCTTGGCCTCCGGGTCTTTGGAAGCATTCCTCTCCTCCCCCTGGAAGGAGGGACTCTCGACTCCTCCCTTACTAAACGCCTCCTTAGCAGAGGTGATAGTTTCCCCGTGCCCCCCTTCGCCCTCATTCGAAGGTGCAACCTCCAACATTTTGATTAACACGGGATCCTGCGTGGTCTTAGGGAGGGGGGCCGGACACCGTATCAGTTTTGCTTGCGCTATCCACTCTTGTGCAGGGATAGCTGGTTAAAAGGTGAGCTCACGATAAATAAATGGACGGTGTGTCCGGACACAGGGCTACTTACTTGAGTATCCGGGCGATTGCAGCTTGGGCCAGCGTCCTCGGTCAATTCCGGATGCGTCTCTTGCAATCCGAAGAACAGTTTATACATCTCCATGGGAGTCAAACCCATAAAATGTTGAAGAGCTCGTGGCCCCTCCGGATTAAATTCCCACAGGCGGAGGGGGCGACGTTTGCAGGGCAGTAGGCACCGGATCAACATGACCTGCACCACTGCGACCAGATTGATATCCCTTTCTTGGAGGCCTCGAATCCGGTCCTGCAACAGGGGGACGTCTTTGGGCGGCCCCAAGTCACGCCCCTTGTTGACCCATGACGTCACCTGCTGTGGAGGGCCCGAGCGAAAGACGGGCGGCGGCTTCTGCCTGCTGCCCCGGGGAGCGGTGATATAAAACCACTCCTGTTACCACAAGCCGAGCTCCTCTTGGAAAGAGCCCTTGGGCCATGGAGCTTCAGCCCTCTTGCTTATAACCACCCCTCCGCACTCTGCCTGACGCCCCTCAATCATCTTCGGCTCCACGTTGAAGGTTTTGAGCCATAAGCCGAAGTGAGGGGTAGTGCGGAGGAAGGCTTCACAGACGACAATGAATGATGAGATATGGAGGATGGACTCCGGAGCCAGGTCGTGGAATTCCAGCCCATAGTAAAACATGAGCCCCCTCATCAAGGGATCCGTCGGGAAGCCTAAACCCCGATGGAAGTGAGACACGAACACGACGATCTCGCCAGGCTCGGGAGTTGGGATAACTTGCCCTCGGGCAGGCAGCCTATGTGAAATCTCGTAGGTTAGATACCTGGCATCTCTCAGCTTTAGCACATCCTCCTCCGTGACGCAGGAGGGCATCCACCGGCCTCATAGATCAGGACCGGACATTGTTGAAGATCGAAGATACCTGAATTCGGAGCCCTGGGTGTTGGAACTCAAGGAGAGGGGCGGATTCGATGGAGGATTGAATAAAAAGACCGGGCCTTGGTCTCATTATAAAGAGGAAGAATACCAAGAGTCGTCCCCGTGACCGTTTGGAACCCGCCTTCAATGGAGGGGGCGTGGCAACGGGCGCGGTTGGGTTACCCACGCCCGTATTGATGGGAATCCCGGAATAAGGGGAACACGATCTCTGCTTCGACAAGACATGCCAAGGAAACCGCCTCGCTAAACGCGCTGAGGTGGAACAATAAAAACAATTCGAGTAAAGGCTTGGAAGTGGTGTGACTTCACGCCACAGAATACGTCAGCAGATCGATCTTGTGTAATATTATTCTCTCTACGGTGGTATGTGGAGTTAATTTTTGCAGAGCCGGACACTATCCTGGTGTTCACAATCTTCTATAAATTATTCGGAGGAGGAACCCGCCTTGCAATGACGAAGACAATATAGGCGCCGGACTCGTCGTCATTGAAGCCTGGTTCAGGGGCTACTGAGGGAGTTCCGGACTAGGGGGTGTCCGGATAGCCGAACTATCATCATCGGCCGGACTCCAAGACTATGAAGATACAAGATTGAAGACTTCGTCCCATGTCCGGATGGGACTTTCCTTGGCGTGGAAGACAAGCTTGGCGATACGGATATGTAGATCTCCTACCTTTGTAACCGACTCTGTGTAACCCTAGCCCTCTCCGGTCTCTATATAAACCGGATCGCCTTAGTCCATAGGACGAACAATAATCATACCATAGGCTAGCTTTTAGGGTTTAGCCTCCTTGATCTCGTGATAGATCTACTCTTGTAACCCACATCATCAATATTAATCAAGCAGGACATAGGGTTTTACCTCCATCAAGAGGGCCCAAACCTGGGTAAAAACATTGTGTCCCTCGTCTCCTGTTACCATCCGCCTAGACGCACAGTTCGGGACCCCCTACCCGAGATCCGCCGGTTTTGACAGCGACAGCCGCGGTGTGCTCCTCCGTGCGGGGCGAGCGCTCTGTGTTTCCATTAGTTGTAATAACCCAGTGAGGTCCTGGCATTTTGAGCTTGAGGTATGCATAATGCAGTACCACATTGAATTTGGCGAATGCGGTTCATCCGGGCAGTGCATGATAGCCACTGCAGAAGGGGACGATGTCGAAGATTAACTCCTCGCTTCGGAAATTGTCCGGAGATCCGAAGACCACTTCTAGTGTGATTGAGCCCGTACAACAGGCCTCCACCCTGGGCATGACACCCTTGAAGGTGGTTTTTGTGGGCTTGATCCTTGAGGGGTCGATGCCCATTTTGTGCACTACGTCCTAATAGAGCAGATTCAGGCTACTGCTACCGTCCATGAGGACTCGTGTGAGATGGAATCCGTCGATGATGGGTTCAAGGACCAATGCGTCCGTACCTCCATGATGGAAGCTGGTAGGATGGTCCCTGCGATCGAAGGTGATCGGGCAAGAGGACCATGGGTTGAACTTTGGGGCGACTGGCTCCATCACATAGACGTCCATTAGTGCACGCTTCCGTTCCTGCTTGGGAATATGGGTTGCGTATATCATATTTACTATTTTCACCTGGGGACGGAATTTCTTCTGTCCTCCTGTGTTCGGCGGCCGTGGCTCCTCGTCGTTATAGCTATGTAGCCCCTTTTCCTTGTTTTCGGCATTCAACTTGTCGGCCTGTTTAAATACCCAACATTCCCTGTTGGTGTGGTTGGCTGGTTTATCGGGGGTGCCGTGAATTTGACATGAGCGATCGAGTATGCGGTCCAAACTGGACGAGCCCGGACTGTTTCTTTTGAATGGCTTTTTCCGCTGTCCGGATTTAAAGCCTCTGAATTCGGCATTGACTGCCGTGTCTTTAGTGTTGTTGCCATTGTTGCGATGCTTGTTGCCGTTGCTGTCCCTGGTGTCTGAATCGCTTGAGTTTTTGGGTATTATGTTGCTACGAGCCAGCCAGCTGTCCTCGCCCGTGCAAAAGCGGGTCATGAGTGTCGTGAGGACTGCCATGGACTTTGGCTTCTCTTGGTCATGAGTGTCGTCATGGATGTTATGGTTGAAGGCTGCTAAGGCTTCGGCATCCGGATAGTCGACAATTTGGTTCTTTTTACTTAAGAACCGAGTCCAGAATTTCCTGGCTGACTCTTCGAGCTGTTGGGTTATGTGGCTTAAGTCATCAGCATCCGGTGGTCGCACATAAGTGCCCTGGAAGTTGTCGAGAGGTGCGTCTTCCAAGTCCTCCCAACTACCAATGGAGCTTGTTGGCAGGCTATTTAGCCAATACCAAGCCGGTCCATTGAGCTTAAGTGGTAGGTACGTTATGGCATGTAAGTCATTGCCGCGGGCCATGTGAATGTGGAAGAGAAAATCTTCGATCCACACCGTGGGGTCCATTGTGCCATCATATGATTCAATGTTTACGGGTTTAAACCCTTCTGGGAATTCGTGATCCATGACTTCATCAGTGAAGCATAGGGGGTGTGCGGCGCCTCTATGACGGGCTACATCCCGACGTAGTTCAAATGAATCTAGTCTGTCGTATTCGGCCCGGCCGGACTTTGGTTTATGGTATCCGGCGTGACAGTCATCGTCGAGTCTTGTGGCATGCCCCCGTGATCCGTAGATCGATCTTCACTGTCCTGCTTTGTTTTCCAATACATCTCGCAGGTAATTCGTGTAGCCCCGGGCCTTAGTATTATCGTTTGATTGGCGACGGGGTGCGCTCTGGACTTCAGGCTGGTACGCCGCTTTGTCGCGGCCACGGGGCATCTGGTTAGCTGCATCATGCGCTGGTAGCATGGGCTTTAAAGTCTCCTCCTCGAGTTGAGGTAGCAACCTGCGCTTTGGGTAGCTTTTCCTAGGGTGGTCGAGTCTGTATTCCTCGGCAGCCAGGACCTCGGTCCATCTATCTGTTAGCAGATCCTGATCGGCTTGAAGCTATTGCTGCTTTTTCTTCAGGCTTTTTGAAGTGGCTATAAGCCGGCGCTTGAAGCGCTCCTGCTCGACGGGATCCTCAGGCACGATGAATTCTTCATCGCCAAGGCTCTCTTCGTCTTTGGAGAGAGGCATATAATTATCGTCCTCTGATTCTCCATTTGTCGTCTGTTCCTTAGGGCTAGCTTGCCCATCCTCTTGCTCGGCCTGCTCGAAGCCTGGCTGGGCAGGATTGTTTTCGTCTTCAGCACCATCCGGATTGTTATCTCTTGTGCCGGTATCGCTATTTTTGCTATGGCGGGGCTTGGCGTGGCGCCTATGACGCCGGTGCTTAGATAGCTTCTCCAAGGGGTTATCGTCCGTTGACTCATTTCCATTGCCTTATTTGGGGGTGTCCACCATATATATATATCGTATGATGAAGTGGCTTTCCAGCACCCTATAGGCGGCGGTTCCTATTCTTCTCTTGCATCGTCGTCCATACCGTCGACAGTGGCTATTAAGTGGGTGGTGGGTGGGGAACGAATTTCTTCGTCGTCTGCTTCCCACTCGAGCCGGATATAGTTCGGCCCAGAATCTCTCGACAAGGAAAGAGACCTTAATGAGTTCAGCACATCCCCCAAGGGCGAGTGCTGAAAAATATCCGCGGTGGTGAACTCCATGACAGGTGCCCAATCAGATTCGATAGGCACGGACGCACGCGGTTCGGATCCTGTAGCCGGAGACGAGTCCAAGGGTCCGATGACACCACCCTCACTAGAGGTGGGATCAGTGTTCGGCTCAAACGCCGATGAGTGCGCGGCCTCCGTGGCGAGGTCCATCCACCCGTCCTCGGAAGGCATGATCTGCTCCAGATTGATTCCCGGTGCCGCCGCAGGCGCGATCTCCCGAATAGTGTCTGATGGCAGATCAAAGTCATGCACGTTGTGACTGTTCGGCGTGCCTGACATGGGCTAGAATCCATCGAAGATCAAGTCTCCGCGGATTCCGGCAGTATAGTTCAAGCTTCCAAACCTGATCTGATGGCCAGGGGCGTAGCTATCGATCTGCTCCAGATGGCCAAGCAAGTTGGCCCGCAGTACGATGCTGCAACGTCTTGAGCTTGCGTTGGTTTTCCTTGAAGAGGAAAGGGTGATGCAGCAGTGGTAGTGTAACTATTTCCCTCAGTTTTTGAGAACCAAGGTACCAATCCAGTAGGAGGCTCCTCAAAAGTCCCACGCACCTACACAAGCAAACAAAGAACTCGCAACCAACACAATAAAGGGGTTGTCAATCCCTTCACGGCCACTTGCGAAAGTGAGATCTGATAGAGATAGTATGATAAGATAAATATATTTTTGGTATTTTATAATATAGATGCAAAAAGTAAAGATGCAAATAAAAGTAGATTGAAAGCTTATATGATAAAAGATAGACCCCGGGGCCATAGGTTTCACTAGTGGCTTCTCTCAAGATAGCATAAGTATTACGGTGGGTGAACAAATTACTGTCGAGCAATTGATAGAAAAGTGAATAATTATGAGATTATCTAGGCATGATCATGTATATAGGCATCATGTCCGTGACAAGTAGACCGACTCCTGCCTGCATCTACTACTATTACTCAACACATCGACCGTTATCCAGCATGCATCTAGAGTATTAAGTTCATAAGAACAGAGTAACACATTAAGAAAGATGACATGATGTAGAGGGATAAACTCAAGCAATATGATATAAACACCATCTTTTTATACTCGATGGCAACAATACAATACGTGCCTTGCAACCCCTGCTGTCACTGGGTAAGGACACCGCAAGATTGAGCCCAAAGCTAAGCACTTCTCCCATGGCAAGAAAGATCAATCTAGTAGGCCAAACTAAACTGATAATTCGAAGAGACTTGCAAAGATAACTCAATCATACATAAAAGAATTCAGAGGAGATTTGAATATTTCTCATACATAAACTTGATCATAAACCCACAATTCATCGGATCTCGACAAACACACTGCAAAAAGAGTTACATCAAATAGATCTCCACAAGAGAGGGGGAGAACATGGTATTGAGATCCAAAAAGAGAGAAGAAGCCATCTAGCTAATAACTATGGACCCGAAGGTCTATGGTAAACTACTTAGATCTCACCGGAAGGGCTATGGTGTTGATGTAGAAGCCCTCCGTGGTCGATTCCCCCTCCGGCGGGGCGCCGGTGAAGGCTCCAAGATGGGATCTCGCAGATACAGAAGGTTACAGTGGTGGAAACTATTTTTTGTTGGCTCCCTAGATGTTTTTGGGGTACGTGGGTATATATAGGAGGAAAAAGTACGTCGGTGGACGCCTGAGGGGCCCATGAGACAGGGGGCGCCCAGAGGGGGTGGGCGCGCCCTCCTATCTCCTGGCCGCCTCGATCGCTTCTTGGCTTGCACTTCAAGTCCTCTAGATCACGTTCGTTCCAAAAATCACGCTCCCGAAGGTTTCATTCCGTTTGGACTCCGTTTGATATTCCTTTTCTTCGAAATACTGAAATAGGCAAAAAAACAGCAATACGGGCTGGGCCTCCGGTTAGTAGGTTAGTCCCAAAAAATGATATAAATGTGTAAAATAAAGCCCATAAACATCCAAAAGGGGTAATATAATAGCATGGAACAATCAAAAAATATAGATACGTTGGAGACGTATCAAGCATCCCCAAGCTTAATTCCTGCTCGTCCTAGAGTATGTAAATGATAAAAACATAATTTTTGATGGGGAATGCTACCTAGCATAATTCTCAATGTAATTTTTTTTATTGTGGCATGAATGTTCAGATCCAAATGATTCAAAATAAAATTTCATATTGATAAAAGAAATTGTAATACTTCAAGCATACTAATCAAAGCAATCATGTCTTCTCAAAATAACATGGCTAAAGAAAGTTCATCCCTACAAAATCATATAGTTAGGTTATGCTTCATTTTCGCCACACACAAATGTTCCCAAATTCTACACCCCCGATGACAAGCCAAGCAATTGTTTCGTACTTCAATAATCTCAAACTTTTTCTAATTTCATGCAATACATGAGTGTGAGCCATGGATTTAGCACCATGGGTGGAATAGAATATGATTATGGGGATTGTGTGGAGAAGACAAAAAAGGAGAAAGTCTCACATTGACGAGGATAATCAACGGGCTATGGAGATGCCCATAAATTGATGTCAACATGAGGAGTAGGGATTGCCATGCAACGGATGCACTAGAGCTATAAATGAATGAAAGCTCAACAAAAGAAACTAGTGGGTGTGCATCCAACTTGCTTGCTCACAATACCTAGGGCATTTGAGGAAGCCCATCGTAGAAATATACAAGCCAAGTTCTATAATGAAAAATTCCCACTAGTATATGAAAATGACAACATATGAGACTCACTATATGAAAAACATGGTGCTACTTTGAAGCACAATATATGAGAGTCGCTATATGAAGAACATGGTGCTACTTTGAAGCACAAGTGTGGAAAAAGAGATAGTAACATTGCCCCTTTTTCTTTCTTTTTTCTTTTTTTTCCTTTTTCTTTTTTTCTTTTTTCCTTTTCTTTCTTTTCTTTTTTTCTTTTTTCTTTCTTTGGCCTTTCTTTTTTTCTTTGGGACAATGCTCTAATAATGATGATCATCACACCTTTTTGATTACAACATAGGAATTACAACTCGAAACTAGAACAAGATATGATTCTATATGAATGCCTCCGGCGGTGTACCGGGATGGTGCAATGAATCAAGAGTGACATGTATGAAAAATTATGCATGGTGGCTTTGCCACAAATACGATGTCAACTACATGATCATGCAATGGCAATATGACAAAAGTAATGTATGTCATGATGATGAACGGAATGGTGGAAAGTTGAATGGCAGTATATCTCGGAATGGCTATGGAAATGCCATAATTGGTAGGTACGGTGGCTATTTTGAGGAGGAAATAAGGAGGTTTATGTGTGATAGAGCATATCATATCACGGGGTTTGGCTGCACCAGCGAAGTTTGCACCAACTCTCAAGGTGAGAAAGGGCAATGCACGGTACCGAAGAGGCTAGCAATGGTGGAGAGGTAAAAGTGCGCATAATCCATGGACTCAACATTAGTCAAAAGAACTCATATACTTATTGCAAAAATTTAGAAGTCATCAAAAACCAAGCACTACGTGCATGCTCCTAGAGGGATAGATTGGTAGGAAAAGACCATCGCTCGTCTCCGACCGCCACTCATAAAGATGCACAATCCAAGTACACTTCATGTTTCAAATTTGTTACACAACTTTAACCATACGTGCATGCTATGGGACTTACAAACTTCAACACAAGCATTAATTAAATTCATAATCACTCAACTAGCATGACATTAATATTACTACCTCCAAATCTCAAAACAATTATCAACTATCAAATTGATCATAGCATCCAATTCACTTCCTATGATAGTTTTTATTTTACCCAACTTGGATGCCTACCATTCTAGGACCAATTTTATAACCATAGCACATACCATGATGTTCTAAAAGACTCTCAAAATGATATAACTAAAGCTTGAGAGACTACCAATTTCTACAAAATTAAGCCACCGCCGTGCTCTAAAAGATATAAGTGAAGCACTAGAGCAAAAACTATCTAGCTCAAAAGATATAAGTGAAGCACATAGCATATTCTAATAAATTCTAATCAAGTAGGCTTCTCCCAAAAGGTGTGTACAGCAAGGATGATTGTGGTAAACTAAAAATAAAATACTAATATCATACACGACGCTCCAAGGAAATCACATATCATGTGGCGTATAAAAATATAGCTCCAAGTAAAGTTACCAATGAACGAAGACGAAAGTGGGGATGCCTTCCCGGGGCATCCCCAAGATTAGGCTTTTGGCTGCTCTTGAATATCTTGGGGTGCCATGGGCATCCCCAAGCTTAGGCTTTTGCCACTCCTTATTCCATAGTCCATCAAATCTTTACCCAAAACTTGAAAACTTCACAACACAAAACTCAACAGGAAACCTCATAAGCTCCGTTAGTGAAAGAAAACAAAACCACCGCATAAGGTACTGTAATGAACTCATTATTTATTTATTTTGGTGTTAAACCTACTGTATTCCAACTTCTCTATGGTTTATAAACTATTTTACTAGCCATAGATGCATCAAAATAAGCAAACAACACACGAAAAACAGAATCTGTCAAAAACAGAACAGTCTGTAGCAATCTGTAACTAACGCAAACTTCTGGAACTCTAAAAATCCTACCAAAATAGTAAGTCCTGGACAATTTGTCTATTGATCAGCAGAAAAAAGAATCAACGCAAAATCACGTTTCTGTGATTAAAAAAAACTAAATTCATGCATGCAAAGTTTCTGTTTTTCAGCAGAATCAAATTAAGTATCATCATAGGTTATCCTATAGGTTCTACTTGGCACAAACACTAATTAAAACATAAAAACACATCTAAACAGAAGGTAGATGAATAATTTATTACTAAACAGAAACAAAAACAAAAAACACAAATAAAATTGGGTTGCCTCCCAACTAGCGCTACCGTTTAACGCCCCTAGCTAGGCATAAAAGCGAAGATAGATTCAAGTAGTGCCATCTTTAGCACCCAATTCATAAGTAGCCCACATGATAGATTCATAAGGTAATTTGACTTTCTTTCTTGGAAAGTGCTCCATGCCTTTCTTTAATGGAAATTGTAATCTAATATTCCCTTTCTTCATATCAATAATCGCGCCAATCATTCTAAGGAAAGGTCCACCAAGAATAATAGGGAAAGAAAGATTGCAATCTATATCAAGAACGATAAAATCTACAGGAACCAAATTTCTATTTGCGACAATGAGAACATCATTGATCCTTCCCATTCGCTTTTTAATGGTGGAATCCGCAAGGTGCAAATTTAAAGAGCAATCATCAAGATCATAGAAACCTAGAATATCACATAAAGTTTTCGGAATCATGGAAACACTAGCACCCAAATCACACAAAGCAAAACACTCATGATCTTTGATTTTAATGTTTATAGTAGTTTCCCACTCATCATTAAGTTTTCTAGGTATAGAAACTTCCAAATTAAGTTTTTCATCATAATATTGCATGAAGGCATCAACGATATGTTTGGTAAAAGCTTTATTTTGACTATAAGCATGAGGAGAATTAACAACGCAACAAGGAAATACAACCTTCTAAAGAACAATTATCATAATCAAAATCCTTGAAATCCGAGATAGTGGGTTCAATGCTATTTAAAGTCATGACCTCTCCAATCCCACTTTTACCAAATTTAGCATCAAGATCTGAAAACTCCGAATTATTGGGACGCCTTCTAACTAAAGTTGACTCATCTCCAGTCCCATTATTATTAAGATTCATATTGCAAAACAAAGATCGAATAGGGGACACATCAATAACTTTAAGACCTTCATCATTACTTTCATTTAAACTAGAAGAACACGCCTTTACAAAGCAATCTTTCTTAGCACGCAATCTAGCGGTTCTTTCATTGCACTCATCAATGGAAATTCTCATGGCTTTGAGAGACTCATTGGTACCATGCTTAGGAGGAGTAGATCTAAGTTTAAGAGAATCAACATCAAGCGAAAGTCTATCAACCTTCCTAGCCAAATCATCAAGTTTGAGCAATTTTTCTTCAAGCAAAGCATTAAAATTCTTTTGAGAAATCATAAATTCTTTCACACTATTCTCAAAATCAGAGGGCATCTTATTAAAATTACCATATGAATTATTGTAGGAATTTCCATAATTATTAGAGGAATTACTAGGGAACGGTCTAGGATTAAAGTTTCCTCTATAAGCATTGTTTCCGAAACTATTCCTACCAACAAAATTCACATCCATATAATCATTTTTATTCTGAATCAAAGTAGACAAAGGCATATCATTGGGATCAAGAGCAGCATTCTTAGTAGCAAATAATTTCATAAGTTCATCCATCTTTCCACTCAAAACATTGATTTCTTCTATAGCATGCACTTTTTTACTAGAAGATCTTTCGGTGTGCCATTGAGAATAATTAGCCATAATATTATCAAGAAGTTTTGTAGAATCTCCTAACGGGATTTCCATAAACGTGCCTCCCACAGCTGAATCTAAAAGATTTCTAGAAGCAAAGTTCAAACCGAGATGAAAATTTTGTATGATCATCCATAAATTCAAACCATGAGTAGGGAAATTGCGAATCATCAATTTCATTCTCTCCTAAGATTGGGCAACATGCTCATGATCAAGTTGTTTAAAATTCATAATATCGTTCCTAAGAGTGATGACCTTTGCGGGAGGAAAATACTTAGAGATAAAAGCATATTTGCACTTGTTCCAAGAATTAATATTATTTTTAGGCAAAGATGAAAACCAAACTTTAGCACGATCTCTAAGTGAAAACGGAAATAACTTCAATTTAACAATATCATTATCCGTATCTTTCTTCTTTTACATATCAAACAAATCAACAAAGTTGTTTAGATGAGTAGCGACATCTTCACTAGGAAGGCCGACGAATTGATCTTTCATAACAAGATTCAGCAAAGCAGTATTGATTTCACAAGACTCAACATCATTAAGAGGAGCAATCAGAGTACTAAGGAATTCATTATTTTTGGTATTGGAGAAATCACACAATTTGGTATTATCTTGCGCCATGGCGACAAGTAATCCAACACACAAGCAAACAGAAAAAGGCAAGCGAAAAAGAGAGGAGAAGATTGGGAAAGAGAGGTCGAATAAAACGACAAGGGTGAAGTGGGGGAGAGGAAAACAAGAGGCAAATGGCAAATAATGTAAATGCGAGGGAGAGAGTTTGTGATAGGTACTTGGTATGTCTTGACTTGCGCAAAGATATACTATTACTCAGTTTTGGGGGCCCGGAGTGATTTCGGCGATTGTCGAACATCGGGGTGTGTTTATGTGTCGGTCATCAACACTTGCAATTTTGCCGATTCTGGCCCGTTTCATGGACTATTACTCACTGATTTGGGGTCCGTGAGCGATTTCCATGATTGACGAACCCTGGGGTGCATTTATGTATCATTCATCAATAATCCTAGATTTGTCCGATTCTGGGCTCTTTCATGGACTATTACACACCGTTTTGGGGTCCCAAAGCGATTTCAATGGTTGTCGAACCCTAAGGTGTGCTTACGTGTTGGTCGTCAAGACTCACAGTTTGGGCCGGTTCTGGCCCATTTCTTGGACTATTACTCAGTTTTGGGTTCCCGAAGTGATTTCGACGATTGACGAACCCAAAGGTGCGTTTACGTGTCAATCATCAACACTAAGAATTTTGGCCGATTATGGGCCATTTCGTTGACTATTAATCAATATTTTGGGGTCCCGGAGTGATTTCCACAATTGACGAACCCCGAGATGCATTTACGTGTCGGTGATCAATACTAAGAAATTTGGCCGATTATGGGCCATTTCCTTGACTATTAATCACTATTTTGGGGTCCCGGAGTGATTTACACAATTGACGAACCCCGGGATGCGTTTACGTGTCGGTCATCAACACTTGCGGTTTTTGTTGATTCTGCCCCGTTTCGTGTACTATTACTCACCGTTTTGGGGTCCCAAAGATATGGTTGTTGAACCCCAAGGTCCTCTTATGTGTCGTTCATCAACATTTATAGTTTTGGCATATTCTGGCCCGTTTCATGAACTATTAATCACTGTTTTGGGGTCCCGGAGTGATTTCCACGATTAACGAACCCTGTGGTGCGTTAACGTGTCGGACATCAACACTCACAGTTTTGGCCGATTCTGGCACGTTTCATGGACTATTAGTCACCGTTTTGGGGTCCCGAAGCGATTTCAATAGTTGGTGAACCGAGTGTGCGATTACGTGTTGGTCATCAACACTAGCAATTTTAGCCGATACTGACCGTTTCTTGGACTATTATTCATCTTTGGGTTCCCAAAGTGATTTCCACGATTGACAAACCCCAGGGTGCCTTTACGTTTCGGTCATCAATACTTACAATTTTGGCCGATTCTGGGCCTTTCGTGCGCTATTACTCTCCGTTTTGGGGTCCAAGAGCGATTTCCACTATTAACGTTCCCTGGGGTGCGTTTACATTTGCGTCGTCAACACTCACAGTTTGTCTAATCTTACCATTCATTTATATTACTCACCGTTTTGGGACCCCGAAGCGATTTCCATAGTTGTTGAACCCCAGGATGCGATTACGTGTAGGTCATCAACACTCGCAATTTTAGCCGATTCTGGCCCATTTCGTGGACTATTCCTCACACTTTTGGGGTCCTGGAGTGATTTTCATGATTGACGAATCCCAGGGTGCATTTACGTGTCGGTCATCCACACTCACAATTTTGGCCGATTCTGGTTCGTTTCGTGCACTATTACTCACTCTTTTGTGGTCCCAGAGCGATTTGCACGATTAGCGATCACCGGGGTGCGCTTACGTGTCCGTCGTCAACACTCACTGTTTTGTCCAATTCTGACCCATTTTGTGGACTATTACTCACCATTTTGGGGTCCCGACATGATTTCCACAGTTGTTGAACCCCAAGGTGCGCTTAGCTGTCAGTCATCAACACTCATAATTTTGGCCGATTCTGGCCCATTTCATGCACTATTACTCGCAGTTTTGGGGCCCCGAAGTGATTTCCACGATTGATGAACCGCGGGATGCGTTTACGTGTCGGTCATCTAGACTCACGGTTTTTGTCGATTCTGGCCCGTTTCATGCACTATTACTCACCATTTTGTGGTCCCAAAGCAATTTCCATGGCTGTTGAACCCCAAGGTGCGTTTACGTGTCAGTCATCAACAATCGCAGATTTGGCCGATTCTGGGCCATTTCGTTGACTATTAATCACTATTTTGGGGTTCCGGAGTGATTTCCACAATTGACGAACCCCGGGATGCGTTTACGTGTCGGTTGTCAAAACTAAGAAATTTGGCCGATTATGGGCCATTTCCTTGACTATTAATCACTATTTTGGGGTCCCAGAGTGATTTCCACAATTGACGAACCCCAGGATGCGTTTACGTGTTGGTCATCAACACTTGCGGTTTTTGTTGATTCTACCCCATTTCGTGTACTATTACTCACCGTTTTGGGGTCCCAAAGATATGGTTGTTGAACCCCAAGGTCCTCTTACGTGTCGGTCATCAACATTCACAGTTTTTGCAGATTCTGACCCATTTCATGAACTACTAATCACTGTTTCTGGGGTCCCAGAGTGATTTCCACGATTAACGAACCCCGTGGTGCGTTAACGTGTCGGACATCAACACTCACAGTTTTGGCCGATAATGGCCTGTTTCGTGGACTATTACTCACCGTTTTGGGGTCCCAAAGCGATTTCAATAGTTGGTGAACCGAGTGTGCGATTACGTGTTGGTCATAAACACTAGCAATTTTAGTCGATACTGACCGTTTCTTGGACTATTATTCAGCTTTGGGTTCCCAAAGTGATTTCCACGATTGACAAACCCCAGGGCGCCTTTACGTGTCGGTCATCAATACTTACAATTTTGGCCGATTCTGGGCCTTTTGTGCACTATTACTCTCCGTTTTGGGGTCCAAGAGCGATTTCCACGATTAACGATCCCCGAGGTGCGTTTACGTTTGCGTCGTCAACACTCACATTTTTGTCTAATCTGACCCTTCATTTATATTACTCACCGTTTTGAAGCCCCGAAGTGATTTCCATATTTGTTGAACCCCAGGTGCGATTACGTGTAGGTCATCAACACTCGCAATTTTAGCCGATTCTGGCCCATTTTGTGGACTATTCCTCACACTTTTGGGATCCCGGAGTGATTTTAATGATTGACGAACCCCACGGTGCATTTACGTGTCGGCCATCAACACTCACAATTTTGGCCGATTCTAGTCCGTTTTGTGTATTATTACTCATTTTCTTGGGGCCCCAGAGTGAATTCCACGATTCACGAACCCCGGGTGCATGTACAGGTCGGTCATCAACACTCACATTTTTGGCTGATTCTGGTCCGTTTCATGCACTATTACTCACTGTTTTGGGGCCCCAGAGTGATTTCCATGATTGACGATTCTCGGGGTGCGTTTACGTGTCCGTCGTCAACACTCACAGTTTTGTCCAATTTTGACCCGTTTTGTGGACTATTACTCACCATTTTTGGGTCCCGAAGTGATTTCCGTAGTTGTTGAACCCCAAGGTGCGCTTACGTGTCGGTCATCAACACTCATAATTTTGGCCGATTATGGCCCATTTCATGGACTATTACTCACAGTTTTGGGTCCCCGGAGTGATTTCCACGATTCATGAACCCAGGGATGCGTTTACGTGTCGGTTATCTAGACTCGCGGTTTTTGTCGATTCTGGCCTGTTTTGTGCACTATTACTCAACATTTTGTGGTCCCAAAGCGATTTCCATGGCTGTTGAACCCCAAGGTGCGCTTACGTGACAGTCATCAACAATCGCAGTTCTGGCCGATTCTGGCCCGTTTCATAGACTATTACTCAGTTTTTGTCACGACCGGTTTTCCAATAAAAATATTTATTGATAAACTAGTCTTTTGAGTCCAGTATGAGAGAAATCCTCCTCACTGGTAGACAATTTCTTGATACAATAAGCCAGTAGCATAAAATATATTACAGGGTTGAACTGCGGTTGCTCAACCAAATTATTACAAGCACGCCAATAATCATACATAATGGCGGACAGGACACAGTGGTGTGGAGACATACTACTGACTCAAGGATAGGTTGGTGGTGGAAAAACACAGCGGGAAGGGAAATACAAGACTCTAAGAATATCATTTCATCGAACGTCGAAGTGAGGCTCGATAAATTTATTTGGTAGCGGAAGCGGATATAAAACAGTGACCAAATCCAGGGTCGCACGAGACTGACTGGGACTCCTCTAAGTGTCGGACTCGCTATCGAACTCTTCATCCATGAGATCGCCTTCGTCAGCATCTAGCCAAATCAACAAGCCAGTGAGTACTTTGAAAGTACTCGCAAGACAGTTCGGACGTAAGATATAACAAATGCGTGCATGGATGCAACATGATTAATTCCTTAATGCACAATAAATAAAAATTGGCATAACGGGGTAAGTAAAAAGGGAAACGGCGGTAGTCCGCCTGAAATCCCACAGAACATAAATAAGGACCGATCGGGTGTCTGAAGCGACGCCTCGAAAGGTGAACAAATAAAAATAAGGAAATGATGCCACAGTCGGGCATCTTAGCGACACCACATAAAGGGCTTTAAAAGAAATACCACAGTCGGACGTCTGAGCGACATCGCAGAAAGGGCTTTAAATGAAATGCCACAGTCGGACGTCTGAGCGACATCGCAGAAAGGGCTTTAAAAAGAAATGCCACAGTCGAACGTCTGAGCGACATCGCAGAAAGGCTTTAAAAGAAATGCCACAGTCGGACGTCTGAGCGACATCGCAAAAAGGGCTTTAAAAGAAATGCCACAGTCGGACGTCTGAGCGACATCGCAAAAAGGGCTTTAAAAGAAATGCCACAGTCGGACGTCTGAGCGACATCGCAAAAAGGGCTTTAAAAGAAATGCCACAGTCGAACGTCTGAGCGACATCGCAGAAAGGGCTTTAAATGAAATGCCACAGTCGGACGTCTGAGCGTAAATAATACTCATAATAAACATTCAATCCATGAGAATAAACGGGTTAGTCCATCCACAGGGATAATCATTCAACCGGACTTAGCACTCATGCGATTTACCGGAGTCTCTGTCATCAAAACTGACAATTGATTAGGATAAGATGGAACGAAACTTGACATGGAATAGATGATTTGGAGGAATATATGACTCTGCAGAGTTTGTACAAAAATTTTCCCACAGCCAACGGATTTCCGTAGTCACGAAGGACTAGTTCCCTTTACGGTATTTCGGAAGAAAACACAGCTAACCGGTACACACCCATCCTACCTCTCGATGCTAGGAATCACCCTAGTCATCGTCCAAGAAAAACTTTTGAGACGGGGAGATCACAATCTCGAATAGCATGGGATCAAATTTATATACGCGTGCTCTAAGGGGTGCCCCCCTCTCGGTCCCAACCGGAAACACCCATGCCCCCTGACCGGATGACTGGCTTTAATCCAGGGCCATGGAACCATCATCACGGCCTCTCCTCTTTGGTGTGTACCATGAAAGCGGTTTGCAACTTACTAAACCGTATTCCTTGCGGAAAACATGTGGTAGTACAAGGAAGGAAATGATAGGTATTGGACCGATATGGTTTGACACTGAAGTCACATAGTCTGGCGTAAGACTGGCATGCTACAACACTGCCATCGTACCCATCCTCATGCCAACACATGGCCATTCATATTCATAGTCATCCACGTATGGATCATCGAACTCACTTACCTCATTATCACATAAAATAACGTTCATCGGTATGCTCACCAACATGCCATGAAACTAACTAAATGCAAAACATGCCAAGACACTCATCATATCAAAAGTTCAAACATGCTTGCCTGGTTCAGTTGATGGTGGTGGAGTCGGTCGGCGAGCACCACGTCGACGGCGAGCTTTGCTCCGGCGGACGGCGGCTCGGGTGGTCGAGGGGCTCGTCGGAGAGGGCAGAACGAATCGGGCTGAAGGCCGAGGCGGGGCGAGGCGGCCGGAGCTGGGGGAGGAGACCTCCTCGAGGTCCCCCTAGTGGCCTGGCGGGGTGTTGGTGAGTAGTGGAGGTGCTGCATGCACGAGAGTGAGCTCGGGACCCCTTTATATAGGCGATCCGAGGCGGTTGCCGTGAACGAGGATCACCGGCGAGTGATTACGGTGGCGCAGTGCTCGGTCGGGGTGGTTAGGGGGTCGAGCGTCATCACGGAGGTTCAATGGGTCCGTTTTGGTGTTAAACTGGCCGGGGTTTGGGTGTTAAGGGCGAGCTCGACGGAACGGGGATGGCGCGGGCCCGTCGGCGACGGAGAGCGCGTTCCGTGCTTGCCGGCCACGGTGGCTGTGCTACGGGCGTGCGCTGGCGTGCATGAGGCCACGTGGAGAGCCAGGGAGCGATGGGCGGCGCGGAACGGCGTTCTGCCGTGGTGTGCCTCCTGTCGGCTGCCACGGGAGGTCCCGACGCCGCAGAAGACGCCGGCGAGGGCGAGCCAGCGTGCTACCGACGCCAGGAAGGATCCACGCACGCGTGTGAAGCTTCGGACAAGAGGAAGAGGCGGCGAGGAAGGTGCCAAGGGCACTGTGGCCGCGTGACTGAAACTGACGGACGGAAGATGACACTGAAACTGAATTTTCTGAACTTTGAACAGTAACAGTGCCCACAAGGTGTTCGACAGAATGAAACTGGCCTCTGGTGATTTTTCCTTGAGCTGAATTTTGGTGGAGTGGCTTCTCCTTGCTCAAGTAGGCTGCATGATTTTTGGTGGAATTTAGGAGCACTGTGGATATGAATTTCACCAAATTTGGCAAATCTGGTCCAAACTTGCAGAGACTGTATTTTGTACAATTTGAAAAGAGGAGGAGTGGATCAAGATGGTTCTGGGTTGTGGGTTCAAAGGACAATCCAGGAGAATTGGTTTGAGGTCAAAACTCAAATGAAAAAGTGTACTTGCTTTGAAAATCCCTCAGGCTCCAAATAATTTTCAGAATTGATTTGAGGGGGAAAAATAATTAGAATAAAATCCAAAACCAGTTTGGATTAGTTGGGACAGAGAACTTAGGTTGATCACAAGGGGGAGGGGAGGTTTTGGAGTGGTTTTATCTCATGGGCAAAAATACAAAGCCAAGGGTGGCTCCAAAGATAAGAAAATCCCAAATTTTCATAGAGCTTCACTTAAAAATAAAACAAATTAGAACTCCCAAAAAAAAAATTTAGAGGGAACTAACAGAGAAGAAGTTTGCAAAAGATCAACCACCAAAGTTTGAAAGAAATAAAATCCTTGCCAAGGCAAAAAGGAGGTTTTTAAGAGGAAGGTTTTTCTGAAAAAGAAAAGTTTTAAAAAGGTCTCTCCTCAAAACCACAAAGTTTTTTGATAAAAACCAAATAAAATTTTTGGAGTGTCACAACACCTACCCCCTTAGGAAAAATCTCGTCCCCGAGATTTCAGCTGATCCTTAAATAAGTGTGGACGCTCTGTCCGAAGAAAATCCTCGCTTTCCCAAGTTGCTTCACTGTCGGTGTGATTGCTCCACTGGACTTTGAAAAACTTGATGGTTTTTTGTTGGGTCCTCCTTTCAGACTCCTCTAATATTCTTATGGGACGTTCTCGATAAGTGAGGTCTGGCTGTACGTCAATGTTCTCATGGGATACTTGTTTCTCTGGGTTGCTTACGCACTTCCTTAATTGAGAGACGTGGAACACGTCGTGAATGTCGGACAAGTCTTCGGGTAAGTCTAGCTGGTAGGCTACAGTGCCTCTTCGTGCCACTATGCAAAATGGTCCAATGAATCTTGGTGCTAATTTTCCTTTAATCTTAAACCGTTGCAATCCTCTCATCGGGGATACTCTCAAGTATACGAACTCACTGGGTTCGAAGCTGACCCTACGATGTTTCTGATCATAATAACTTTTCTGTCGACTTTGAGCGGTCTTAAGTCGGTCCCTGATTAGCTTGACTTTTTCCTCGGCTTCTCTAATTATATCTGGTCCGAAGATGCGGCTGTCTCCGGTCTCTGACCAATTTAACGAGGTACGACATCTCCTTCCGTATAGGGCTTCGAAAGGAGCCATTTGCAGGCTGTCCTGGTAACTGTTGTTGTATGCGAACTCGGCATATGGCAGGCTGTCCTCCCAACTGGTTCCATAGGTGAGGACACATGCTCTCAGCATGTCTTCTAAAACCTGGTTTACGCGTTCTGTTTGTCCATCAGTCTGTGGATGGTATGCGGTACTGAAGCCTAGTTGGGTTCCCAGAGCCTGTTGTAAATGCTCCCAAAATCTTGAGACGAACTGAGTGCCTCTGTCGGAAATTATAGTCTTCGGGACACCGTGCAGACAGACTATGCGGGAAAGATAAATCCTGGCAAGCCTCTGAGTGGTGTAGGTTGTCTTCACTGGAATAAAGTGTGCCACTTTGGTCAACCTGTCAGTGATGACCCATATGGCATCATTCCCGTGTCGTGACCGAGGTAATCCGACAATAAAATCCATCCCTATTTCATCCCATTTCCACTCAGGTATTTTGTTAGGTTGCAGTAGTCCGGCTGGTCTCTGATGTTCAGCTTTTATGCGTTGACATGAGTCGCAACATGCAATGAAGGCGGCTATGTCCCTCTTCATACCGTGCCACCAAAATCTTTCCTGAATGTCCTTGTACATTTTGGTTCCTCCAGGGTGGATCGAATATGGAGTGGTGTGCACTTCAGTTAAAATTTGTTGTTTAAGGTCTTCTATGTTTGGCACGCATAGCCTTTCTCCGTACCATAATATTTCTTCATTGTCTATGACGAATTCCAAGGCCTTGCCCATACTCAACTTCCTTTTAATTCCTTCAATGCTGGGGTGACCGGACTGAGCCTCTTTAATTTTCTTCACAAGGTGTGGTTGTATTTCCAAGTTTGATATGGTGCCTTCTGCTACCATTATCAAGTTGAGCTTGACAAATTCTCGATGGAATTCGGGCCTCAAGCTGTGCGGATAGTTCCCGTCGGAGCCGGGGTTCCGACTCAGGGCATCGGCCACTACGTTTGCTTTCCCTGGATGGTAATGGATACCAACATCATAATCCTTTACCAATTCCAACCAGCGGCATTGCCGTAAATTTAGTTCTGGCTGCGTAAAAATGTATTTGAGGCTTTTGTGATCCGTATATATCTCACATTGATTCCCAAATAGGAAATGCCTCCATTCCTTGAGTGCATGAATAACTGCTGCCATTTCTAAATCATGAGTGGGATAATTTTCCTCGTGTTTGCGAAGTTGCCTTGAAGCGTAGGCGACAACCTTGCCTTCTTGCATCAACACGCATCCGAGACCCTTTCTGGATGCGTCACAAAATACTTCAAAATTCTTGTGTATATCGGGTACAATTAATACCGGTGCTGTTGTTAATTTCCGCTTTAGCTCTTGGAAACTTTTCTCGCAGGCTTCTGTCCACTCAAACTTCTTATCTTCCTTGAGTAACTGTGTCATAGGCTTGGATATGGTGGAAAATCCTTCAATAAATCTGCGGTAATATCCTGCCATTCCCAAGAAACTTCGTATGTCTGTTACGCTGGCTGGTGACTTCCAGTCAAGTACGGCCTTGACTTTCTCTGGGTCCACTGCTATAACCGTCTTGAGTCAGCACGTGGCCTAGAAAACCTACTTGTCTTAGCCAAAATTCGCACTTGCTGAACTTGGCATACAATTGGTGTTTCCTTAGCTCTCCTAGTACAATCCTGAGATGTTCTGCGTGCTCTTCTGGTGTTTTGGAGTATACCAGAATATCGTCGATGAATACTACGACGAATTTGTCCATAAACTTCATAAATACTTTGTTCATGAGGTGAACAAAATATGCCGGGGCGTTAGTTAATCCAAATGGCATCACTGTGAACTCGTACAGTCCATATCTGGAGGTGAAGGCTGTTTTGGGGATATCTTCCTTTCGTACCTTCAATTGATGGTATCCTGACCTTAAGTCAATTTTTGAGAATACCTTGGCCTGAGCAAGTTGATCAAACAAATCGTTTATCCTTGGCATCGGGTATTTGTTTTTGACTGTGACCATGTTAAGTGCTCGATAGTCGATACACAATCTCAGCGTCCCATCCTTCTTCTTGGCAAATAAAATTGGTGATCCCCAAGGTGAGGAGTTGGCTCGAATGTATCCTTTTTCCAGTAATTCCTTTATTTGCTTCTTCAATTCGATCAATTCGGATGGTGCCATTCTGTATGGTTTCTTGTATATGGGGGTGGTTCCTGGTGCTAGCTCAATGCGGAATTCTATTTCTCGGTCTGGTGGCATGCCTGGCAGCTCTTCAGGGAATACATCTAGAAATTCACACACTACTGGAACCTTGTTTAGCTCAGAAACGTCCACCTTATTTAATCTCGGTTGCCGGGGTCTTTTTCCTTCCTTGGCTGATACTCTTATTGTCTTCCCTTGGTGGTGTGTGAGAATCACGGTCCTGTTGAAACAGTCGATAAAACCTTTATTGGTGGTTAGCCAATCCATCCCTAGGATGACATCCAGTCCTTTATTTTCCAATACAACAAGATTTGCGTAAAACTCCAATCCTTCAAACTCAATGACCACATTCTGACAGTAATTCTGAGAAACTTGCTGAATCCCGGGGGACTTGATTATTATGGATTTCTCCAAAGGAAGCATCGAAAAATTATTTTGCAAGGCAAAACTTTTCGAGATGAAATAGTGGGAAGCTCCAGAATCAAACAAAACCATTGCAGGTATTGTGTTGACAGGAAACGTACCGAGTACGATATCCGGAGCATTTTGTGCCTCCTCTTTGGTTACGTGGTTCAGATGACCCTTCTTGTGGTTATTGTTGGGATTGAAATTGTTTCTCTTGGGCGCTGAATTATTGCCGCCGTTGTTCGGCTTTGGGGTTGAGTTCCTTGGCTTGGGGCACTGTTTGGCATAATGCCCTTCTTCTCCACAGGCGTAACAAGTAACGCCGGGGCGATAGGTGAATTCCTTGTCCCTTGCATGAAAATTCTTGATTGGGCATGAGACATTGGATGAGAATTTGGGTGTCCCACCCTTTTTAAAATCTGTCTTGCTTCGGTGATTGCGAGTGTGATTAGTCTGGTCCCTTTTTCGCTTGCGGATATCTTCCAGACTGCGTCTCTCATTTTCCAGAGTAATGGCCTTGTCCACCAGTGTTTTAAAATCAGGAAAAGTGTGCACGACCAGTTGGTATTTAAGCGCGGGCGCCAGACCGTCAAGGAATTTCTCCATCTTCTTGATTTCAGTCATACGCTCCTCATTGGCGTAGCGGGATAATAGGGTAAATTGACTGTTGTAATCTGACACTGTCATGTTCCTTTGTTTGAGGTCATCGAATTCTCTCTTCTTGATTTTCATAATACTCTTAGGAATATGTGCACCACGGAAACCTTCCTTAAAATCATCCCAGGTTATGTCATTTTTGTTGGGATGCATGTGCAGAAAATTCTCCCACCACGATGCGGCTGCTCCTGTGAGATAGTGTGGAGCATATAGTACTTTCTCGAGATCTGAACACTTTGCAATAATTAATTTCCTCTCCATATCTCGAAGCCAGTCCTCGGCTTCAAGAGGCTTGTCAGTGTGAGAAAATGTTTGAGGACATGTCTTCTGTAGCTCAGACAACTTGGAATGTTGCTGATACTGTCCATGATGATTCCCCATGTTGATGACTTGGTCCATCATCTCGCGATGCTGTTGCTGACTCTGTTCATAAAGGCGGCACATTTGTGAAAGTGCCGATTCACTACCTTGTTGGCTTGACTGTCCCTGAGTGAACTCATTGTTGGGTTGAGTATCATGAATTTCCTCTGGTGGAGTTGGCATGGACCATGTCCAAGCACGAGACATTTTTCACTCTGGGAAAAATATTTTTGTAAAACTCTTAAGAAAAGCGGAAAGAGTCGCAAAAAAAATAAAAATAAAACCATAAATGCATAAAGCTGGCAGATATAATTAAATACCCAAGCTTATTTAAGAAAAACAAATCGACTTGCGCACGGAGAAGGACTGCTCATTACATATCTTACACACGGGCGGTAATTATACAGTACATCACTCAGGATATGCGTACATAATCCTGACATGTTATTTAGGCTAGTGCACTTCTCCAGATCCTACATGATGCGCAAACAGGCTACTTCTCACAACCTATGCACATATCTTACAAAGCAGTACAATACATGGCAGCTAAGCGTACTCAGGCAGAGATGTTGACGACCTCCTTTGCCCTGCCGAGGGCGAGGCGTAGCGAGGTTGCGGACTCGACTTCCTCCTCGCTAATGGGCTCCATACGTGTAGTGTTGCGCAGAGCGGGCGGAGCGGTTGCCAGGGGCGGAGCAACACGTACAGGAGTGGGCGCGAAGGTTGGTGTAGTGCGCGCTGGAGTGGGAGCAATGACTTGGTTAAATTCTTCGGTAGAAGGCAGGCGACGAGTAGGCGTAAAAGATGCTGATGACGAGACAAAAGTCGGTGGCGGAGCGATGGGTAGGAGTTCCCTCCTGTTGGCAGCACAGCCATGGACTGAGTCCATGCGGGTAGCTATGAAGTCGTCCACCAGGTTGTCGAAGGCTGCCTCCAGGGCCCGGAGATACTCAATGAGCATCTCAAAAGCCTCGTCTCGTTCTCCTCTGTGGCAGGAGTATGCGTAGTGACAGGTGTAAGGCACATGGTACGGAAGATAACGGTAACGACGAGTCTTCATCACGGGAAGGATATCCCTGAGACGAGCTATCGCCTCGCGGGCTGCCATCTGCATAGCATGCCTCTCCGTAGGCATGGCTCTTCCCACGAACCGGAAGCGGCGTAATTCACCACGCCCTCCCCTGAACTGCACCGCGGCCTGGTGCATGGTCAGACTGTCGTTGACTCGGTGCTGGCAGAGTGTGAAGACTGGGCGCACGGATGGCCCCATCGCGACCTGAACGATGAAAGAAAGAAGCTTGACGAACCCATCAGGTACGTTGGCGAAGGTCTGAGACTCGCAACTGTTGTCGGCCATCTACAAAAGTAGGCAAAATTCTGCAGGGTCAGATCATAAATTTATGCTGACTGACAGAAAATGACTACAATTGCAAAAACATAAAATAGCTCTGTCATGCTAATAACTAATTAGCGATCGCACCTAGTGGCTTCCTACAGTCAGCCTGGCTCTGGTACCAAGCTTGTCACGACCGGTTTTCCAATAAAAATATTTATTGATAAACCAGTCTTTTGAGTCCAGTATGAGAGAAATCCTCCTCACTGGTAGACAATTTCTTGATACAATAAGCCAGTAGCATAAAATATATTACAGGGTTGAACTGCGGTTGCTCAACCAAATTATTAGAAGCACGCCAATAATCATACATAATGGCGGACATGACACAGTGGGGTGGAGACATACTACTGACTCAAGGATAGGTTGCTGGTGGAAAAACACAGCGGGAAGGGAAATACAAGACTCTAAGAATATCATTTCATCGAACGTCAAAGTGAGGCTCGATAAATTTATTTGGTAGCGGAAGCGGATATAAAACAGTGACCAAATCCAGGGTCGCACGAGACTGACTGGGACTCCTCTAAGTGTCGGACTCGCTATCGAACTCTTCATCCATGAGATCGCCTTCGTCAGCATCTGGACAAATTAACAAGCCAGTGAGTACTTTGAAAGTACTCGCAAGACAGTTCGGACGTAAGATATAACAAATGCGTGCATGGATGCAACATGATTAATTCCTTAATGCACAATAAATAAAAATTGGCATAACAGGGTAAGTAAAAAGGGAAACGGCGGTAGTCCGCCTGAAATCCCACAGAACATAAATAAGGACCGATCGGGTGTCTGAAGCGACGCCTCGAAAGGTGAACAAATAAAAATAAGGAAATGATGCCACAGTCGGGCATCTTAGCGACACCACATAAAGGGCTTTAAAAGAAATACCACAGTCGGACATCTGAGCGACATCGCAGAAAGGGCTTTAAATGAAATGCCACAGTCGGACGTCTGAGCGACATCGCAGAAAGGGCTTTAAAAGAAATGCCACAGTCAGACATCTGAGCGACATCGCAGAAAGGCTTTAAAAGAAATGCCACAGTCGGACGTCTGAGCGACATCGCAAAAAGGGCTTTAAAAGAAATGCCACAGTCGAACGTCTGAGCGACATCGCAAAAAGGGCTTTAAAAGAAATGCCACAGTCGGACATCTGAGCGACATCGCAAAAAGGGCTTTAAAAGAAATGCCACAGTCGGACGTCTGAGCGACATCGTAGAAAGGGCTTTAAATGAAATGCCACAGTCGGACGTCTGAGAGACATCGCAGAAAGGGCTTTAAATTCACCAGTAAATAATACTCATAATAAACATTCAATCCATGAGAATAAACGGGTTAGTCCATCCACAGGGATAATCATTCAACCGGACTTAGCACTCATGCGATTTACCGGAGTCTCTATCATCAAAACTGACAATTGATTAGGATAAGATGGAACGAAACTTGACATGGAATAGATGATTTGGAGGAATATATGACTCTGCAGAGTTTGTACAAAACTTTTCCCACAGCCAACGGATTTCCGTAGTCACGAAGGACTAGTTCCGTTTACGGTATTTCGGAAGAAAACACAGCTAACCGGTACACACCCATCCTACCTCTCGATGCTAGGAATCACCCTAGTCATCGTCCAAGAAAAACTTTTGAGACGGGGAGATCACAATCTCGAATAGCATGGGATCAAATTTATATACGCGCGCTCTAAGGGGTGCCCCCCTCTCGGTCCCAACCGGAAACACCCATGCCCCCTGACCGGATGACTGGCTTTAATCCAGGGCCATGGAACCATCATCACGGCCTCTCCTCTTTGGTGTGTACCATGAAAGCGGTTTGCAACTTACTAATCCGTATTCCTTGCAGAAAACATGTGGTAGTACAAGGAAGGAAATGATAGGTATTGGACCGATATGGTTTGACACTGAAGTCACATAGTCTGGCGTAAGACTGGCATGCTACAACACTGCCATCATACCCATCCTCATTCCAACACATGGCCATTCATATTCATAGTCATCCACGTATGGATCATCGAACTCACTTACCTCATTATCACATAAAATAACGTTCATCGGTATGCTCACCAACATGCCATGAAACTAACTAAATGCAAAACATGCCAAGACACTCATCATATCAAAAGTTCAAACATGCTTGCCTGGTTCAGAGTAGTCGGAGCCTAGCTCGGTGAAGTTCGCGGCTCCGTCACCTCCTTCGGTATCTCCGTGCTCAGGGCACCCTTCCGCGTCAGTTGATGGTGGTGGAGTCGGTCGGCGAGCACCACATCGACGGCGAGCTTTGCTCCGGCGGATGGTGGCTCGGGTGGTCGAGGGGCTCGTCGGAGAGGGCAGAACGAATCGGGCTGGAGGCCGAGGCGGGGCGAGGCGGCCGGAGCTGGGGGAGGAGACCTCCTCGAGGTCCCCCTAGTGGCCTTGCGGGGTGTTGGTGAGTAGTGGAGGTGCTGCGTGCACGAGAGTGAGCTCGGGACCCCTTTATATAGGCGGTCCGAGGCGGTTGCCATGAACGAGGATCACCGGCGAGTGATTACGGTGGCGCAGTGCTCGGTCGGGGTGGTTAGGGCTCGAGCGTCATCAGGAGGTTCAATGGGTCCGTTTTGGTGTTAAATTGGCCGGGGTTTGGGTGTTAAGGGCGAGCTCGACAGAACGGGGATGGCGCGGGCCCGTCGGCGGCGGAGAGCGCGTTTCGTGCTTGCCGGCCACGGTGGCTGTGCTACGGGCGTGCGCTGGCGTGCATGAGGCCATGCGGAGAGCCAGGGAGTGATGGGCGGCGCGGAACGGCGTTCTGCCGTGGTGTGCCTCCTGTCAGCCGCCACGGGAGGTCCCGACGCCGCAGAAGACGCCGGCGAGGGCGAGCCAGCATGCTACCGACGCCAGGAAGGCTCCATGCACGCGTGTGAAGCTTCGGACAAGAGGAAGAGGTGGCGAGGAACGTGCCAAGGGCACTGTGGCCGCGTGACTGAAACTGACGGACGGAAGATGACACTGAAACTGAATTTTTTGAACTTTGAACAGTAACAGTGCCCACAAGGTGTTCGACAGAATGAAACTGGCCTCTGGTGATTTTTCCTTGAGCTGAATTTTGGTGGAGTGGCTTCTCCTTGCTCAAGTAGGCTGCATGATTTTTGGTGGAATTTTTGGAGCAGTGTGGATATGAATTTCACCAAATTTGGCAAATCTGGTCCAAACTTGCAGAGACTGTATTTTGTAAAATTTGAAAAGAGGAGGAGTGGATCAAGATGGTTCTGGGTTGTGGGTTCAAAGGACAATCCAGGAGAATTGGTTTGAGGTCAAAACTCAAATGAAAAAGTGTACTTGCTTTGAAAATCCCTCAGGCTCCAAATAATTTTTAGAATTGATTTGAGGGGGAAAAATAATTAGAATAAAATCCAAAACCAGTTTGGATTAGTTGGGACAGAGAACTTAGGTTGATCACAAGGGGGAGGGGAGGTTTTGGAGGGGTTTTATCTCATGGGCAAAAATACAAAGCCAAGGGTGGCTCCAAAGATAAGAAAATCCCAAATTTTCATAGAGCTTCACTTAAAAATAAAACAAATTAGAACTCCCAAAAAAAAATTTAGAGGGAATTAACAGAGAAGAAGTTTGCAAAAGATCAACCACCAAAGTTTGAAAGAAATAAAATCCTTGCCAAGGCAAAAAGGAGGTTTTTAAGAGGAAGGTTTTTCTGAAAAAGAAAAGTTTTAAAAAGGTCTCTCCTCAAAACCACAAAGTTTTTTGATAAAAACCAAATAAAATTTTTGGAGTGTCACAGTTTTTGGGGCCCGGAGTGATTTCCGTGATTGTCGAACATCGGGGTGTGTTTATGTGCCAGTCATCAACACTTGCAGTTTTGCCGATTCTGGCCCGTTTCATGGACTATTACTCACTGATTTGGGGTCCGTGAGCGATTTCCATGATTGAAGAACCCCGGGGTGCGTTTATGTATCATTCATCAATAATCCTTGATTTGTCCGATTTTAGGCTCTTTCATGGACTATTACACACCGTTTGGGGGTCCCAAAGCGATTTCCATGGTTGTCGAACCCCAAGGTGTGCTTACGTGTTGGTCGTCAAGACTCGCAGTTTGGGCCGGTTCTGACCCATTTCTTGGACTATTACTCAGTTTTGGGTTCCCAAAGTGATTTCCACGATTGACGAACCCAGGGGTGCGTTTACGTGTCGGTCATCAACACTAAGAATTTTGGCCGATTATGGGCCATTTCGTTGACTATTAATCACTATTTTGGGGTCCCGGAGTGATTTCCACAATTGACGAACCCCGGGATGCGTTTACTTGTCGGTGATCAACACTAAGAAATTTGGCCGATTATGGGCCATTTCGTTGACTATTAATCACTATTTTGGGGTCCCGGAGTGATTTCCACAATTGACGAACACCGGGATGCGTTTACATGTCGGTTGTCAAAACTAAGAAATTTGGACGATTATGGGCCATTTCCTTGAATATTAATCACTATTTTGGGGTCCCAGAGTGATTTCCACAATTGACGAACCCCAGGATGCGTTTACGTGTCGGTCATCAACACTCGCGGTTTTGTTGATTCTACCCCGTTTGGTGTACTATTACTCACCGATTTGGGGTCCCAAAAATATGGTCGTTGAAACCCAAGGTCCTCGTACGTGTCGGTCATCAACATTCACAGTTTTGGCGGATTCTGGCCCGTTTCATGAACTACTAATTACTGTTTCTAGTGTCCCAGAGTGATTTCCACGATTAACGAACCCCGTGGTGCGTTAACGTGTCGGACATCAACACTCACAGTTTTGGCCGATTCTGGCCTGTTTCGTGGACTATTACTCACCGTTTTGGGGTCCCAAAGCGATTTCAATAGTTGGTGAACCGAGTGTGCGATTACGTGTTGGTAATCAACACTAGCAATTTTAGCCGATACTGACCGTTTCTTGGACTATTATTCAGCTTTGGGTTCCCAAAGTTATTTCCACGATTGACAAACCCTAGGGCGCCTTTACGTGTCGGTCATCAACACTTACAATTTTGGCCGATTCTGGGCGTTTTGTGCACTATTACTCTCCGTTTTGGGGTCCAAGAGCGATTTCCACGATTAACGATCCCCGGGGTGCGTTTACGTTTGCGTCGTCAACACTCACAGTTTTGTCTAATCTGACCATTCATTTATATTACTCACCGTTTTGGGGCCCCGAAGTGATTTCCATATTTGTTGAACCCCAGGTGCGATTACATGTAGGTCATCAACACTCGCTATTTTAGCCGATTCTGGCCCATTTCATGGACTATTCCTCACACTTTTGGGGTCCCGGAGTGATTTTCACGATTGACGAACCCCACGGTGCATTTACGTGTCGGTCATCAACACTCGCAATTTTGGCCGATTCTAGTCCTTTTTGTGTATTATTACTCATTTTCTTGGGGTCCCAGAGTGAATTCCACGATTCACGAACCCCGGGTGCATGTACAGGTCGGTCATCAACACTCACAATTTTGGCCGATTCTGGTCCGTTTCATGCAGTATTACTTACTGTTTTGGGGCCCCAGAGCGATTTTCACGATTGATGATCACCGGGGTGCGTTTACGTGTCCGTCATCAACACTCACTGTTTTGTCCAATTCTGACCCGTTTTGTGGACTATTACTCACCATTTTTGGGTCCCGAAGTGATTTCCGTAGTTGTTGAACCCCAAGGTGCGCTTACGTGTCGGTCATCAACACTCATAATTTTGGCCGATTATGGCCCATTTCATTGACTATTACTCACAGTTTTGGGGCCCCGGAGTGATTTCCACGATTGATGAACCCAGGGATGCGTTTATGTGTCGGTCATCTAGACTCGCGGTTTTTGTCGATTCTGGCCCATTTCGTGCACTATTACTCAACATTTTGTGGTCCCAAAGCGATTTCTATGGCTGTTGAACCCCAAGGTGCGCTTACGTGTCAGTCATCAACAATCGTAGTTCTGGCCGATTCTGGCCCGTTTCATAGACAATTACTCAGTTTTGGGGGCCCGGAGTGATTTCCGCGATTGTCGAACATCGGGGTGTGTTTATGTGCCACTCATCAGCACTTGCCAGTTTTGCCGATTCTGGCCCGTTTCATGGACTATTACTCACTGATTTGGGGTCCGTGAGCGATTTCCATGATTGAAGAACCCCGGGGTGCGTTTATGTATCATTCATTAATAATCCTAGATTTTTCCGATTCTAGGCTCTTTCATGGACTATTACACACCGTTTTGGGGTCCCAAAGCGATTTCCATGGTTGTCGAACCCCAAGGTGTGCTTACGTGTTGGTCGTCAAGACTCGCAGTTTGGGCCGGTTCTGGCCCATTTCTTGGACTATTACTCAGTTTTGGGTTCCCGAAGTGATTTCCACGATTGACGAACCCAGGTGTGCGTTTACGTGTCGGTCATCAACACTAAGAATTTTGGCCGATTATGGGCCATTTCGTTGACTATTAATCACTATTTTGGGGTCCCGGAGTGATTTCCACAATTGACGAACCCCGGGATGCGTTTCCTTGTCGGTGATCAACACTAAGAAATTTGGCCGATTATGGGCCATTTCGTTGACTATTAATCACTATTTTGGGGTCCCGGAGTGATTTCCACAATTGACGAACCCCGGGATGCGTTTACCTGTCGGTCATCAACACTCGCGGTTTTTGTTGATTCTGCCCTGTTTCGTGTACTATTAACCACCGTTTTGGGGTCCCAAAGATATGGTTGTTGAACCGCAAGGTCCTCTTACGTGTCGGTCATCAACATTCATAGTTTTGGTGGATTCTGGCCCGTTTCATGAACTATTAATCACGGTTTTGGGGTCCCGGAGTGATTTCCACGATTAACGAACCCCGTGGTGCGTTACATGTCGGACATCAATACTCACAGTTTTGGCCGATTCTGGCCCGTTTCGTGGACTATTACTCACCGTTTTGGGGTCCCGAAGCGATTTCAATAGTTGGTTAACCGAGTGTGCGATTACGTGTTGGTCATCAACACTAGCAATTTTAGCCGATACTGACCGTTTCTTGGACTATTATTCAGCTTTGGGTTCCCAAAGTGATTTCCATGATTAACAAACCCAGGGTGCCTTTACGTGTCGGTCATCAACACTTACAATTTTGGCCGATTCTGGGCCTTTCGTGCACTTTTACTCTCCGTTTTGGGGTCCAAGAGCAATTTCCACGATTAACGATCCCCGGGGTGCGTTTACGTTTGCGTCTTCAACACTCACAGTTTTGTCTAATCTGACCATTCATTTATATTACTCACCATTTTGGGGTCCCGAAGCGATTTCCATAGTTGTTGAACCCCAGGATGCGATTACATGTAGGTCATCAACACTCGCAATTTTAGCCGATTCTGGCCCATTTTGTGGACTATTCCTCACACTTTTGGGGTCACGGAGTGATTTTCACGATTGACGAACCCCAGGGTGCATTTACGTGTCGGTCATTAACACTCGCAATTTTGGCCAATTCTAGTCCGTTTCGTGTATTATTACTCATTATTTTGGGGTCCCAGAGTGATTTTCACGATTCACGAACCCCGGGTGCATTCACATGTCGGTCATCAACACTCACAATTTTGGCCGATTCTGGTTCGTTTCGTGCCCTATTACTCACTTTTTTGGGGTCCCAGAGTGATTTTCACGATTGACGATCACCGGGGTGCGTTTCCCTGTCCGTCATCAACACTCACAATTTTGTCCAATTCTGACCCGTTTTGTGGACTATTACTCACCATTTTTGGGTCCCGAAGTGATTTCCATAATTGTTGAACCCCAAGGTGCGCTTACGTGTCGGTCACCAACACTCATAATTTTGGCCGATTCTGGCCCACTTCATGCACTATTACTCACATTTTTGGGGCCCCGGAGTGATTTCCATGATTGATGAACCCCGGGATGCGTTTACGTGTCAGTCATCTAGACTCGCGGTTTTTGTCGATTCTGGCCCGTTTCGTGCACTATTACTCACCATTTTGTGGTCCCAAAGCGATTTCCATGGCTGTTGAACTCCAAGGTGCGCTTACGTGTCAGTCATCAACAATCACAGTTTTGGCTGATTCTGGCCCGTTTCGTAGACTATTACTCAGATTTGGGGGCCGAAGTGATTTCTGCGATTGACGAACATCAGGATGTGTTTATGTGTCGGTCATCAACACTTGTAGTTTTGCCGATTCTGGCCTGTTTCATGGACTATTACTCACTGATTTGCGGTCCGTGAGCGATTTCCATGATTGACGAACCCCGGGTTGCGTTTATGTATCATTCATCAATAATCCTAGATTTGTCTGATTCTGGGCTCTTTCATGGACTATTAAGACTATTACACACCGTTTTGGGGTCCCAAAGCGATTTCCATGTTTGTCGAACCCCAAGGTGTGCTTACGTGTTGGTCGTCAAGACTCGCAGTTTGGGCCGGTTCTGGCCCATTTCTTGGACTATTACTCAGTTTTGGGTTCCCGAAGTGATTTCCATGATTGATGAACCCAAGGGTGCGTTTACGTGTCGGTCATCAACACTAAGAATTTTGGCCGATTATGGGCCATTTCGTTGACTATTTGCTATCCATGTGCCAAAGCCATGAGTTGGTTGCGAGATCTTATGGGTTTCACCTCTAGCCTACCCCAACTTGCTTGGGACTAAAGGCTTTGTTGTTGTTGTTGTTGTTGTATGGGCCATTTCGTTGACTATTAATCACTATTTTGGGGTCCAGGAGTGATTTCCAAAATTGACAAACCCCGAGATGAGTTTACGTGTCGGTGATCAACACTGAGAATTTTGGCAGATTATGGGCCATTTCCTTGACTATTAATCACTATTTTGGGGTCCCGGAGTGATTTCCACAATTGACGAAGCCCGGGATGCGTTTATGTGTCGGTCATCAACACTCGCGGTTTTTGTTGATTCTGCCCCGTTTCGTGTACTATTACTCACCGTTTTGGGGTCCCAAAGATATGGTTGTTGAACCCCAAGGTCCTCTTACGTGTCAGTCATCAACATTCATAGTTTTGGCGGATTCTGGCCCGTTTCATGAACTATTAATAAATGTTTTGGGGTCCCGGAGTGATTTCCACGATTAACGAACCCCGTGGTGCGTTAATGTGTCGGACATCAACACTCACAGTTTTGGCCGATTCTGGCCCGTTTCGTGGACTATTACTCACCGTTTTGGTGTCCCGAAGCGATTTCAATAGTTGGTGAACCGAGTGTGCGATTACGTCTTGGTCATCAGCACATGCAATTTTAGCCGATACTGACCGTTTCTTAGACTATTATTCAGCTTTCGGTTCCTAAAGTGATTTCCACGATTGACAAACCCCAGGGTGCCTTTACGTGTCGGTCATCAACACTTACAATTTTGGCCGATTCTGGGCCTTTCGTGCACTATTACTCTCCGTTTTGGGATTCAAGAGCGATTTCCATGATTAATGATCCCCGGGGTGCGTGTACGTTTGCGTCGTCAACACTCACAGTTTTGTCTAATCTGACCATTCATTTATATTACTCACCGTTTTCGGGCCCCGAAGCGATTTCCATAGTTGTTGAACCCCAGGATGCGATTACGTGTAGGTCGTCAACACTCGAATTTTTGCCGATTCTCGCCCTTTTCGTGTACTATTCCTCTCACTTTTGGGGTCCGGGAGTGATTTTCACGATTGATGAACCCCAGGGTGCATTTACGTGTTGGTCATCAACACTTGCAATTTTGGCCGATTCTAGTCCATTTCGTATATTATTACTCATTGTATTGGGGAACCTGAGTTATTTCCACGATTCACGAACCCCGGGTGCATTTACATGTCGGTCATCAACACTCACAATTTTGGCCGATTCTGGTTCGTTTCGTGCCCTATTACTCACTTTTTTGGGGTCCCAGAGTGATTTTCACGATTGACGATCACCGGGGTGCGTTTCCCTGTCCGTCGTCAACACTCACAATTTTGTCCAATTCTGACCCGTTTTGTGGACTATTACTCACCATTTTTGGGTCCCGAAGTGATTTCCATAATTGTTGAACCCCAAGGTGCGCTTACGTGTCGGTCACCAACACTCATAATTTTGGCCGATTCTGGCCCACTTCATGCACTATTACTCACATTTTTGGGGCCCCGGAGTGATTTCCATGATTGATGAACCCCGGGATGCGTTTACGTGTCAGTCATCTAGACTCGCGGTTTTTGTCGATTCTGGCCCGTTTCGTGCACTATTACTCACCATTTTGTGGTCCCAAAGCGATTTCCATGGCTGTTGAACTCCAAGGTGCGCTTACGTGTCAGTCATCAACAATCACAGTTTTGGCTGATTCTGGCCCGTTTCGTAGACTATTACTCAGATTTGGGGGCCGGAGTGATTTCTGCGATTGACGAACATCAGGATGTGTTTATGTGTCGGTCATCAACACTTGCAGTTTTGCCGATTCTGGCCTGTTTCATGGACTATTACTCACTGATTTGCGGTCCGTGAGCGATTTCCATGATTGACGAACCCCGGGTTGCGTTTATGTATGATTCATCAATAATCCTAGATTTGTCCGATTCTGGGCTCTTTCATGGACTATTAAGACTATTACACACCATTTTGGGGTCCCAAAGCGATTTCCATGTTTGTCGAACCCCAAGGTGTGCTTACGTGTTGGTCGTCAAGACTCGCAGTTTGGGCCGGTTCTGGCCCATTTCTTGGACTATTACTCAGTTTTGTGTTCGCGAAGTGATTTCCACGATTGACGAACCCAGGGGTGCGTTTACGTGTCGGTCATCAACACTAAGAATTATGGCCGATTATGGGCCATTTCGTTGACTATTAATCACTATTTTGGGGTCCCGGAGTGATTTCCACAATTGACGAACCCCGGGATGCGTTTACGTGTCGGTGATCAACACTAAGAATTTTGGCCGATTATGGGCCATTTCCTTGACTATTAATCACTATTTTGGGGTCCCGGAGTGATTCCACAATTGACGAACCCCGGGATGTGTTTACGTGTCGGTCATCAACACTCGCGGTTTTTGTTGATTTTGCTCCGGTTCGTAGACTATTACTCACCGTTTTGGGGTCCCAAAGATATGGTTGTTGAACCCCAAGGTCCGCTTACGTGTCGGTCATCAACATTCATAGTTTTGGCGGATCCTGGCCCGTTTCATGACCTATTACTCACTGTTTTGGGTTCCCGGAGTGATTTCCACGATTGACAAACTCCGTGGTGCGTTTACGTGTTGGACATCAACACTCACAGTTTGGGCCGATTCTGGCCTGTTTCGTGGACTATTACTCACCGTTTTGGGGTCCCGAAGCGATTTCAATAGTTGATGAACCGAGTGTGCGATTACGTGTTGGTCATCAACACTAGCAATTTTTGCCGATACTGACCGTTTCTTGGACTATTATTCAGCTTTGGGTTCCCCAGGGTGCCTTTACGTGTCGGTCACCAACAATTACAATTTTGGCCGATTCTGGGCCTTTCGTGCACTATTACTCATCGTTTTGGGGTCCAAGAGCGATTTCCACCATTGACGATCCCCGTGGTGCGTTTACGTTTGCGTCGTCAACACTCACAGTTTTGTCTAATTTGACCATTCATGTATATTACTCACCATTTTGGTGGCCTGAAGTGATTTCCATAGTTGTTGAACCCCAGGATGCAATTACGTGTAGGTTATCAACACTCGCAATTTAAGCCAATTCTGGCCCATTTCGTGGACTATCCCTCACACTTTGGGGTCCCGGAGTGATTTTCACGATTGACGAACCCCAGGGTGCATTTACGTGTCGGTCATCAACACTCGCAATTTTGGCCGATTCTACTCCGTTTCGTGGATTACAACTCATTGTTTTGGGGACCCTGAGTTATTTCCACGATTCACCAACCCCGGGGTGCATTTACATGTCGGTCATCAACACTCGCAATTTTGGCCGATTCTACTCCGTTTCGTGGATTACAACTCATTGTTTTGGGGACCCTGAGTTATTTCCACGATTCACCAACCCCGGGGTGCATTTACATGTCGGTCATCAACACTCACAATTTTGGCCGATTCTAGTCCGTTTCGTGCACTATTACTCTTTCTTTTGGGGTCCTAGTGCGATTTTCACGATTGATGATCACCGGGGTGCGTTTACGTGTTCGTCGTCAGCACGCACAGTTTTGTCCAATTCTGACCCGTTTTGTGGACTATTACTCACCATTTTTGGGTCCCGAAGTGATTTCCATAGTTATTGAACCCCAAGGTGCGCTTACGCGTTGGTCATCAACACTCATAATTTTGGCCGATTCTGGCCCATTTCATGGATGGGCCCCCGGAGTGATTTCCACGATATATGAACCCCGGGATGCGTTTACATGTCGGTCATCTAGACTCGCCTTTTTTGTCGATTCTGGCCCGTTTCGTGCACTATTACTCACCATTTTGTGGTCCCAAAGCGATTTCCATGGCTGTTGAACCCCAAGGTGCGCTTACGTGTCAGTCATCAACAATCGCAGTTTTGGCCGATTCTGGACCGTTTCGTGGACTATTACTCAGTTTTGGTGGCCCAGAGTGATTTCCGCGATTGACGAACATCGGGGTGTGTTATGCGTCGGTCATCAACACTTGCAGTTTGCCGATTTTGGCCCGTTTCATGGACTATTACTCACTGATTTGGGGTCCGTGAGCGATTTCCATGATTGACGAACCCCGGGGTGCGTTTATGTATTATTCATCAATAATCCTAGATTTGTCCGATTCTGGGCTCTTTCATGGACTATTACACACCGTTTTGGGGTCCCAAAGCGATCTCCATTATTGTCGAACCCCAAGGTGTGCTTACGTGTTGGTCGTCAAAACTCGCAGTTTGGCCCGTTTAGGTCACTATTACTCACCATTTTTGTGGTCCCAAAGCGATTTCCATGGCTGTTGAACCCCAAGGTGCGCTTATGTGTTAGTCATCAACAATCCCAGTTTTCGTCGATTCTGGCCCGTTTCATAGACTATTACTCAGTTTTGGGTTCCCGAAGTGATTTCCACGATTGACGAACCCAGGTGTGCGTTTACGTGTCGGTCATCAACACTAAGAATTTTGGTCGATTATGGGCCATTTCCTTGACTATTAATCACTATTTTGGGGTCCCGGAGTGATTTCCACAATTGACGAACCCCGGGATGCGTTTACGTGTCGGTGATCACCACTCAGAATTTTAGCCGATTATGGGCCATTGCGTTGACTATTAATCACTATTCTGGGGTCCCGGAGTGATTTCCACAATTGACGAACCCCGGGATGCGTTTACGCGTTCGTCATCAACACTCACAATTGTTGATTCTGCCCCGTTTTGGGTCCAAGAGCGATTTCCATGATTAACGATCCCCGGGGTGCGTTTACGTTTGCGTCGTGAACACTCACAGTTTTGTCTAATCCGACCATTCATTTATATTACTCACCGTTTTGGGGCCCCGAAGTGATTTCCATAGTTGTTGAACCCCAGGTGCGATTACGTGTAGGTCATCAACACTCGCAATTTTAGCCGATTCTGGCCCATTTCGTGGACTATTCCTCACACTTTTGGGGTCCCGGAGTGATTTTCACGATTGACGAACCCCACGGTGCATTTACGTGTCGGTCATCAACACTCGCAATTTTGGCCGATTCTAGTCCATTTTGTGTATTATTACTCATTGTTTTGGGGTCCCAGAGTGAATTCCACGATTCACGAACCCCGGGTGCATGTACAGGTCGGTCATCAACACTCACAATTTTGGCCAATTCTGGTCCGTTTCGTGCAGTATTACTCACTGTTTTGGTGCCCCAGACCGATTTTCACGATTGACGATCACCGGGGTGCGTTTACGTGTCCGTCGTGAACACTCACTGTTTTGTCCAATTCTAACCCGTTTTGTGGACTATTACTCACCATTTTTGGGTACCGAAGTGATTTCCGTAGTTGTTGAACCCCAAGGTGCGCTTACGTGGCGGTCATCAACACTCATAATTTTGGCCGATTCTGGCCCATTTCATGGACTATTACTCACAGTTTTGGGGCCCCGAAGTGATTTCCATGATTGATGAACCCAGGGATGCATTTACGTGTCGGTCATCTAGACTCACGGTTTTTGTCGATTCTGGCCCATTTCGTGCACTATTACTCAACATTTTGTGGTCCCAAAGCGATTTCCATGGCTGTTGAACCCCAAGGTGCGCTTACGTGTCAGTCATCAACAATCGCAGTTCAGGTCGATTCTGGCCCGTTTCATAGACTATTACTCAGTTTTGGGGGCCCGGAGTGATTTCCGCGATTGTCGAACATCCTGGTGTGTTTATGTGCTAGTCATCAACACTTGCAGTTTTGCCGATTCTGGCCCGTTTCATGGACTATTACTCACTGATTTGGGGTCCGTGAGCGATTTCCATGATTGACGAACCCCGGGGTGCGTTTATGTATTATTCATCAATAATCCTAGATTTTTCCGATTCTAGGCTCTTTCATGGACTATTACACACCGTTTTGGGGTCCCAAAGCGATTTCCATGGTTGTCGAACCCCAAGGTGTGCTTACGTGTTGGTCGTCAAGACTCGCAGTTTGGGCCGGTTCTGGCCCATTTCTTGGACTATTACTCAGTTTTGGGTTCCCGAAGTGATTTCCACGATTGACGAACCCAGGTGTGCGTTTACGTGTCGGTCATCAACACTAAGAATTTTGGCCGATTATGGGCCATTTCGTTGACTATTAATCACTATTTTGGTGTCCCGGAGTGATTTCCACAATTGACGAACCCCGGGATGCGTTTCCTTGTCGGTGATCAACACTAAGAAATTTGGCCGATTATGGGCCATTTCGTTGACTATTAATCACTATTTTGGGGTCCCGGAGTGATTTCCACAATTGACGAACCCCGGGATGCGTTTACCTGTCGGTCATCAACACTCGCGGTTTTTGTTGATTCTGCCCTGTTTCGTGTACTATTAACCACCGTTTTGGGGTCCCAAAGATATGGTTGTTGAACCGCAAGGTCCTCTTACGTGTCGGTCATCAACATTCATAGTTTTGGTGGATTCTGGCCCATTTCATGAACTATTAATCACGGTTTTGGGGTCCCGGAGTGATTTCCACGATTAACGAACCCCGTGGTGCGTTACATGTCGGACATCAATACTCACAGTTTTGGCCGATTCTAGCCCGTTTCGTGGACTATTACTCACCGTTTTGGGGTCCCGAAGCGATTTCAATAGTTGGTGAACCGAGTGTGCGATTACGTGTTGGTCATCAACACTAGCAATTTTAGCCGATACTGACCGTTTCTTGGACTATTATTCAGCTTTGGGTTCCCAAAGTGATTTCCATGATTAACAAACCCCAGGGTGCCTTTACGTGTCGGTCATCAACACTTACAATTTTGGCCGATTCTGGGCCTTTCGTGCACTTTTACTCTCCGTTTTGGGGTCCAAGAGCAATTTCCACGATTAACGATCCCCGGGGTGCGTTTACGTTTGCGTCGTCAACACTCACAGTTTTGTCTAATCTGACCATTCATTTATATTACTCACCATTTTGGGGTCCCGAAGCGATTTCCATAGTTGTTGAACCCCAGGATGCGATTACGTGTAGGTCATCAACACTCGCAATTTTAGCCGATTCTGGCCCATTTCGTGGACTATTCCTCACACTTTTGGGGTCACGGAGTGATTTTCACGATTGATGAACCCTAGGGTGCATTTACGTGTCGGTCATTAACACTCGCAATTTTGGCCAATTCTAGTCCGTTTCGTGTATTATTACTCATTGTTTTGGGGTCCCAGAGTGATTTTCACGATTCACGAACCCCGGGTGCATTCACATGTCGGTCATCAACACTCACAATTTTGGCCGATTATGGTTCGTTTCGTGCACTATTACTCACTCTTTTGGGGTCCCAGAGCGATTTTCACGATTCACGATCACCGGGGTGCGTTTATGTGTCCGTCGTCAACACTCCCAGTTTTGTCCAATTCTAACCCGTTTTGTGGACTATTACTCACCATTTTTGGGTCCCGAAGTGATTTCCATAATTGGTGAACCCCAAGGTGCGCTTACTTGACGGTCATCAACACCAATAATTTTGGCCGATTCTGGCCCATTTCATGGACTATTACTCACAGTTTTGGGGCCCCAGAGTGATTTCCACGATTGATGAACCCCGGGATGCCTTTACGTGTCGGTCATCTAGACTCGCGGTTTTTGTCAATTCTGGCCCGTTTCGTGCACTATTACTCAACATTTTGTGGTCCCAAAGCGATTTCCATGGATGTTGAACCCCAAGGTGCTCTTACGTGTCAGTCATCAACAATCGCAGTTCTGGCCGATTCTGGCCCGTTTCATAGACTACTACTCAGTTTTAGGGGCCCGTAGTGATTTCCACGATTTTCGAACATCGGGGTGTGTCTATGTGCCGGTCATTAACACTTGCAGTTTTGCCGATTCTGGCCCGTTTCATGGACTATTACTCACTAATTTGGGGTCCGTGAGCAATTTCCATGAGTGACGAACCCCGGGGTGCGTTTATGTATCATTCATCAATAATCCTAGATTTGTCCGATTCTGGGCTCTTTCATGGACTATTAAGACTATTACACACCGTTTTGGGGTCTCAAAGCGATTTCCATGGTTGTCGAACCCCAAGGTGTGCTTACGTGTTGATCGTCAAGACTCGCAGTTTGGGCCGGTTCTGGCCCATTTCTTGGACTATTACTCAGTTTTGGGTTCCCGAAGTGATTTCCATGATTGATGAACCCAAGGGTGTGTTTACGTGTCGGTCATCAACACTAAGAATTTTGGCCGATTATGGGCCATTTCGTTGACTATTTGCTATCCATGTGCCAAAGCCATGAGTTGGTTGCGAGATCTTATGGGTTTCACCTCTAGCCTACCCCAACTTGCTTGGGACTAAAGGCTTTGTTGTTGTTGTTGTTGTTGTATGGGCCATTTCGTTGACTATTAATCACTATTTTGGGGTCCAGGAGTGATTTCCAAAATTGACAAACCCCGGGATGCGTTTACGTGTCGGTGATCAACACTGAGAATTTTGGCCGATTATGGGCCATTTCCTTGACTATTAATCACTATTTTGGGGTCCCGGAGTGATTTCCACAATTGACGAAGCCCGGGATGCGTTTATGTGTCGGTCATCAACACTCGCGGTTTTTGTTGATTCTGCCCCGTTTCGTGTACTATTACTCACCGTTTTGGGTCCCAAAGATATGGTTGTTGAACCCCAAGGTCCTCTTACGTGTCAGTCATCAACATTCATAGTTTTGGCGGATTCTGGCCCGTTTCATGAACTATTAATAAATGTTTTGGGGTCCCGGAGTGATTTCCACGATTAACGAACCCCGTGGTGCGTTAATGTGTCGGACATCAACACTCACAGTTTTGGCCGATTCTGGCCCGTTTCGTGGACTATTACTCACCGTTTTGGTGTCCCGAAGCGATTTCAATAGTTGGTGAACCGAGTGTGCGATTACGTCTTGGTCATCAGCACATGCAATTTTAGCCGATACTGACCGTTTCTTAGACTATTATTCAGCTTTCGGTTCCTAAAGTGATTTCCACGATTGACAAACCCCAGGGTGCCTTTACGTGTCGGTCATCAACACTTACAATTTTGGCCGATTCTAGGCCTTTCGTGCACTATTACTCTCCGTTTTGGGATTCAAGAGCGATTTCCATGATTAACGATCCCCGGGGTGCGTGTACGTTTGCGTCGTCAACACTCACAGTTTTGTCTAATCTGACCATTCATTTATATTACTCACCGTTTTCGGGCCCCGAAGCGATTTCCATAGTTGTTGAACCCCAGGATGCGATTACGTGTAGGTCGTCAACACTCGCAATTTTTGCCGATTCTCGCCCTTTTCGTGTACTATTCCTCTCACTTTTGGGGTCCGGGAGTGATTTTCACGATTGATGAACCCCAGGGTGCATTTACGTGTCGGTCATCAACACTTGCAATTTTGGCCGATTCTAGTCCATTTCGTATATTATTACTCATTGTTTTGGGGAACCTGAGTTATTTCCACGATTCACGAACCCCGGGTGCATTTACATGTCGGTCATCAACACTCACAATTTTGGCCGATTCTGGTTCGTTTCGTGCCCTATTACTCACTTTTTTGGGGTCCCAGAGTGATTTTCACGATTGACGATCACCGGGGTGCGTTTCCCTGTCCGTCGTCAACACTCACAATTTTGTCCAATTCTGACCCGTTTTGTGGACTATTACTCACCATTTTTGGGTCCCGAAGTGATTTCCATAATTGTTGAACCCCAAGGTGCGCTTACGTGTCGGTCACCAACACTCATAATTTTGGCCGATTCTGGCCCACTTCATGCACTATTACTCACATTTTTGGGGCCCCGGAGTGATTTCCATGATTGATGAACCCCGGGATGCGTTTACGTGTCAGTCATCTAGACTCGCGGTTTTTGTCGATTCTGGCCCGTTTCGTGCACTATTACTCACCATTTTGTGGCCCCAAAGCGATTTCCATGGCTGTTGAACTCCAAGGTGCGCTTACGTGTCAGTCATCAACAATCACAGTTTCGGCTGATTCTGGCCCGTTTCGTAGACTATTACTCAGATTTGGGGGCCGGAGTGATTTCTGCGATTGACGAACATCAGGATGTGTTTATGTGTCGGTCATCAACACTTGCAGTTTTGCCGATTCTGGCCTGTTTCATGGACTACTACTCACTGATTTGCGGTCCGTGAGCGATTTCCATGATTGCCGAACCCCGGGTTGCGTTTATGTATCATTCATCAATAATCCTAGATTTGTCCGGTTCTGGGCTCTTTCATGGACTATTAAGACTATTACACACCATTTTGGGGTCCCAAAGCGATTTCCATGTTTGTCGAACCCCAAGGTGTGCTTACGTGTTGGTCGTCAAGACTCGCAGTTTGGGCCGGTTCTGGCCCATTTCTTAGACTATTACTCAGTTTTGTGTTCGCGAAGTGATTTCCACGATTGACGAACCCAGGGGTGCGTTTACGTGTCGGTCATCAACACTAAGAATTATGGCCGATTATGGGCCATTTCGTTGACTATTAATCACTATTTTGGGGTCCCAGAGTGATTTCCACAATTGACAAACCCCGGGATGCGTTTACGTGTCGGTGATCAACACTAAGAATTTTGGCCGATTATGGGCCATTTCCTTGACTATTAATCACTATTTTGGGGTCCCGGAGTGATTCCACAATTGACGAACCCCGGGATGTGTTTACGTGTCGGTAATCAACACTCGCGGTTTTTGTTGATTTTGCTCCGGTTCGTAGACTATTACTCACCGTTTTGGGGTCCCAAAGATATGGTTGTTGAACCCCAAGGTCCGCTTACGTGTCGGTCGTCAACATTCATAGTTTTGGCGGATCCTGGCCCGTTTCATGACCTATTACTCACTGTTTTGGGTTCCCGGAGTGATTTCCACGATTGACAAACTCCGTGGTGCGTTTACGTGTCGGACATCAACACTCACAGTTTGGGCCGATTCTGGCCTGTTTCGTGGACTATTACTCACCGTTTTGGGGTCCCGAAGCGATTTCAATAGTTGATGAACCGAGTGTGCGATTATGTGTTGGTCATCAACACTAGCAATTTTTGCCGATACTGACCGTTTCTTGGACTATTATTCAGCTTTGGGTTCCCCAGGGTGCCTTTACGTGTCGGTCACCAACAATTACAATTTTGGACGATTCTGGGCCTTTCGTGCACTATTACTCACCGTTTTGGGGTCCAAGAGCGATTTCCACCATTGACGATCCCCGTGGTGCGTTTACGTTTGCGTCGTCAACACTCACAGTTTTGTCTAATTTGACCATTCATGTATATTACTCACCATTTTGGTGGCCTGAAGTGATTTCCATAGTTGTTGAACCCCAGGATGCAATTACGTGTAGGTTATCAACACTCGCAATTTAAGCCGATTCTGGCCCATTTCGTGGACTATCCCTCACACTTTGAGGTCCCGGAGTGATTTTCACGATTGACGAACCCCAGGGTGCATTTACGTGTCGGTCATCAACACTCGCAATTTTGGCCGATTCTACTCCGTTTCGTGGATTACAACTCATTGTTTTGGGGACCCTGAGTTATTTCCACGATTCACCAACCCCGGGGTGCATTTACATGTCGGTCATCAACACTCACAATTTTGGCCGATTCTAGTCCGTTTCGTGCACTATTACTCTTTCTTTTGGGGTCCCAGTGCGATTTTCACGATTGACGATCACCGGGGTGCGTTTACGTGTTCGTCGTCAACACGCACAGTTTTGTCCAATTCTGACCCGTTTTGTGGACTATTACTCACCATTTTCGGGTCCCGAAGTGATTTCCGTAGTTATTGAACCCCAAGGTGCGCTTACGCGTTGGTCGTCAACACTCATAATTTTGGCCGATTCTGGCCCATTTCATGGATGGGCCCCCGGAGTGATTTCCACGATATACGAACCCCGGGATGCGTTTACATGTCGGTCATCTAGACTCGCGGTTTTTGTCGATTCTGGCCCGTTTCGTGCACTATTACTCACCATTTTGTGGTCCCAAAGCGATTTCCATGGCTGTTGAACCCCAAGGTGCGCTTACGTGTCAGTCATCAACAATCGCAGTTTTGGCCGATTCTGGACCGTTTCGCGGACTATTACTCAATTTTGGTGGCCCAGAGTGATTTCCGCGATTGACGAACATCGGGGTGTGTTATGCGTCGGTCATCAACACTTGCAGTTTGCCGATTTTGGCCCGTTTCATGGACTATTACTCACTGATTTGGGGTCCGTGAGCGATTTCCATGATTGACGAACCCCTGGGTGTGTTTATGTATCATTCATCAATAATCCTAGATTTGTCCGATTCTGGGCTCTTTCATGGACTATTACACACCGTTTTGGGGTCCCAAAGCGATTTCCATTATTGTCGAACCCCAAGGTGTGCTTACGTGTTGGTCGTCAAAACTCGCAGTTTGGCCCGTTTAGGTCACTATTACTCACCATTTTTGTGGTCCCAAAGCGATTTCCATGGCTGTTGAACCCCAAGGTGCGCTTATGTGTTAGTCATCAACAATCCCAGTTTTCGTCGATTCTGGCCCGTTTCATAGACTATTACTCAGTTTTCACGATTGACGAACCCAGGGGTGCGTTTACGTGTCGGTCATCAACACTAAGAATTTTGGTCGATTATGGGCCATTTCCTTGACTATTAATCACTATTTTGGGGTCCCGGAGTGATTTCCACAATTGACGAACCCCGTGATGCGTTTACGTGTCGGTGATCACCACTCAGAATTTTAGCCGATTATGGGCCATTTCGTTGACTATTAATCACTATTCTGGGGTCCCGGAGTGATTTCCACAATTGACGAACCCCGGGATGCGTTTACGCGTTGGTCATCAACACTCGCGGTTTTTGTTGATTCTGCCCCGTTTTGGGTCCAAGAGCGATTTCCATGATTAAAGATCCCCGGGGTGCGTTTATGTTTGCGTCGTCAACACACATAGTTTTTTCTAATTCTGACCATTCATGTATATTACTCACCGTTTTGGGGCCCCGAAGCGATTTCCATAGTTGTTGAATCCTAGGATGCGATTACGTGTAGGTCATCAACACTCGCAATTTTAGCCGATTCTAGCCCATTTCGTGGACAATTCCTCACACTTATGGGATCCCGGAGTGATTTTCACGATTGACGAACACTAGGGTCCATTTACGTGTCGGTCATCAACACTCGCAACTTTGGCCGATTCTAGTCTGTTTCGTGGATTATTAGTCATTGTTTTTGGGACCCTGAGTTATTTCCACGATTCACGAACACCGGGGTGCATTTACATGTCCGTTTTGTGCACTATTACTCACTGTTTTGGGGTCCTAGAGCGATTTTCAAGATTGAGGATCACCGGGGTGCGTTTATGTGTCCGTCATCAACACTCACAATTTTGTTCAATTCTGACCCGTTTTGGACTATTACCCGATCCCAAAGTGATTTCCATAGTTGTTGAAACCCAAGGTGCGCTTACGTGTCGGTCATCAACACTCATAATTTTGGCTGATTCTGGCCCATTTCATGGACTATTACTCACAGTTTTGGGGCCTCGGAGTGATTTTCACGATTGACGAACCCCGGGATGCATTTATGTGTCGGTCATCTACACTCACGGTTTTTGTCGATTCTGGCCCATTTCGTGCACTATTACTCACCATTTTGAGGTCCCAAAGCGATTTCCATGGCTGTTGAACCCCAAGGTGCGCTTACGTGTCAGTCAGCAACAATCATAGTTTTGGCCGATTCTGGTCCGTTTCGTGGACTATTACTCGGTTTTGATTGACGAACATCGGGGTGTGTTTATGTGTCGGTCATCAACACTTGCAGTTTTGCCGATTCTAGCCCGTTTCATGGACTATTACTCACTGATTTGGGCTCCGTGAGGGATTTCCATGATTGACAAACCCCGGGGTGCATTTATGTATCGTTCAACAATAATCCTAGATTTGTCCGATTCTGGGCTCTTTCATGGACTATTACACACCATTTTGGGGTCCCAAAGCGACTTTCATGGTTGTCGAACCCCAAGGTGTGCTTACGTGTTGGTCGTCAGGACTCACAATTTGGGCCAGTTCTGGCCCATTTCTTGGACTATTACTCAGTTTTGGGTTCCCGAAATGATTTCCACGATTGACAAACCCAGGGGTGAGTTTACGTGTCGGTCATCGACACTTAGAATTTTGGCCGAGTATAGGCCATTTCATTGACTATTAATCACTATTTTGGGTTCCCGGAGTGATTTCCCAATTGACGAACCCCGAGATGTGTTTACGTGTCGGTCATCAACACTCGCGGTTTTTGTTGATTCTGGCCCGTTTCGTGGACTATTACTCACCGTTTTGGGGTCCCAAACCGATTTATATGGTTGTTGAACCCCAAGGTCCGCTTACGTGTCGGTCATCAACATTCATAGTTTTGGCGGATTCTGGCCCGTTTCATGAACTATTACTCACTGTTTTGGGGTCCCAGAGTGATTTCCACGACTAATGAACCCCGTGGAGCGTTTACGTGTCGGACATACACACTCACAGTTTTGGCCAATTCCCGCCCGTTTCATGGACTATTACTCACCGTTTGGGGTCCCGAAGCGATTTCCATAGTTGGTGAACCGAGTGTGCGATTACGTGTTGGTCATCAACACTAGCAATTTTGGCCGATACTGACCCGTTTCTTGGACTATTATTCAGCTTTGGGTTTCCAAAGTGATTTCAACGATTGACAAACCAAGGGTGCATTTACGTGTCGGTCATCAACACTTGCAATTTTTGCTGATTCTAGGACTTTCGTTCACTATTACTCACCGTTTTGGGTCCGAGAACGATTTCCACGATTGACGATCCCCGGGGTGCGTTTACGTTTGCGTCGTCAACACTCACAGTTTTGTCTAATTCTGAGCATTTGTGTATATTACTCACCGTTTTGGGGACCGAAGCGATTTCCATAGTTGTTGAACCATAGGATGCGATTACGTGTCAGTCATCAACACTCGCAATTTTGGCCGATTCTGGTCCATTTCGTGGATTATTACTCACTATTTTGGGGTCCCTGAGTTATTTCCATGACTCATCAACACTCACAATTTTGGCTGATTCTTGTCCGTTTCGTGCACTATTACTAACTGTTTTGGTTTCCCAGAGCGATTTTCACGATTGACGATCCCCGGGGTGCGTTTACGTGTCCGTCGTCAACACTCACAGTTTTGTCCAATTCTGACCCGTTTTGTGGACTATTACTTAACATTTTGGGGTCCCAAAGTGATTTCCATAGTTATTGAACCCCAAGGTGCGCTTACGTGTCGGTCATCAACACTCATAATTTTGGCCGATTCTGGCCCATTTCATGGACTATTACTCACTGTTTTTGGGTCCCGGAGTGATTTCCACGATTGATGAACCCCGAGATGTGTTTACGTGTCCGTCATCAAGACTCGCGGTTTTTGCCAATTCTGGCCCGTTTCATAGACTATTACTCAGTTTTGGGGGCCCAGAGTGATTTCCGCAATTGACGAACATCGGGGTGTGTTTATGTGTCGGTCATCAACACTTGTAGTTTTGTTGATTCTGGCCCGTTTCATGGATAAATACTCACTGATTTGGACTCCATGAGCGACTTCCATGATTGACGAACCCCCGGGTGTGTTTATGTATCGTTCATCACTAATCCTAGATTTGTCCAATTCTGGGCTATTACCCACCGGTTTGGGGTCCCAAAGCGATTTGCATGGTTGTCGAACCCCAAGTTTTGCTTACGTGTTGGTCGTCAAGACTCGCAGTTTGGGCCGGCTCTGGCCCATTTCTTGCACTATTACTAAGTTTTGGGTTCCCGAAATGATTTCCACGATTGACAAACCCAGGGGTGCGTTTACGTGTGGGTCATGAACACTCAGAATTTTGGCTGATTATGGGCCATTTCATTGACTATTAATCACTCTTTTGGGGTCCCAGACTGATTTTCACAATTGACAAACCCCGGGATGCTTTTACGTGTCGGTCATCAACACTCACGGTTTTTGTTGATTCTAGCCCGTTTCATAGACTATTACTCACCATTTTGGGGTCCCAAAGCGATTTATATGGTTGTTGAACCCCAAGGTCCGCCGTTTCATGAACTACTCACTGTTTTGGGGTCCCGGAGTGATTTCCACGATTAACGAACCCCATGGTGCGTTTACGTGTCGGACATCAACACTCACAGTTTTGGCCGATTTTGGGGTCCCGAAGCGATTTCTATAGTTGGTGAACCGAGTGTGCGATTACGTGTTGGTCATCAACACTAGCAATTTTTGCCAATACTGACCCGTTTCTTGAAGTATTATTCAGCTTTGGGTTCCCAAAGTGATTTCCACGATTGACAAACCCCAGGGTGCTTTTACGTGTCGGCCATCAACACTTACAATTTTTGCTGATTCTCGACCTTTCGTGCACTATTACTCACCGTTCTGGGTCCGAGAGCGATTTCCACGCATGACGATTCCCGGGGTGCGTTTACATTTGTGTCGTCAACACTCACAGTTTTGTCTAATTCTGACCAGTCGTGTATATTACTCACCGTTTTGGGGCCACGAAGCGATTTCCATAGTTGTTAAACCCCAGGATGCGATTACGTGTTGGTCATCAACACTCGCAATTTTGGCCGATTCTGGCCCGTTTTGTGGACTATTACTCACTCTTTTGGGGTCCGGGAGGGATTTCCGCGATTTAAGAACCCCGGGGTGCATTTACGTGTCGGTCATCAACACTCACAATTTTGGCCGATACTTGTTCGTTTTGTGGATAATTACTCACTGTTTTGGGACCCTGAGTTATTTCCATGATTCACGAACCCCGGGGTGCGTTTACATGTCGGTCATCAACACTCACAATTTTGGCCAATTCTGGTCCATCTCGTGCACTATTACTCACTGTTTTGGGGTCCCAAAGCGATTTTGATGACTGACGATCCCCGGGATGCGTTTACGTTTCCGTCGTCAACACTCACAGTTTTTTCCAATTCTGGCCCGTTTCGTGGACTATTACTCACTATTTTGGGGCCCCGGAGTGATTTCCACGATTGATGAACCCCGGGATGTGTTTACGTTTCGGTCATCAAGTCTCGCGGTTTTTATCAATTCTGGCCCGTTTCGTGCACTATTACTCACCGTTTTGGGGTCCCAAAGCGATTTCCATGGCTGTTGAACCCCAAGGTTCGCTTACATGTCAGTCATCAACAATCACTATTTTGGCCGATTCTGGACCGTTTCGTAGACTATTACTCAGTTTCGGGGGCCCGGAGTGATTTCCACGATTGACGAACATCGGGGTGTGTTTATGTGTCGGTCATCAACACTTGCAGTTTTGCTGATTCTGGCCCGTTTCATGGACTATTACTCACTAATTTGGGTTCCATGAGCGATTTCCATGATTGACGAACCCCGGGGTGCGTTTATGTATCGTTCATCAATAATCCTAGATTTGTCCGATTCTGGGCTCTTTCATGGACTATTACACACTGTTTTGGGGTCCCAAAGCGATTTCCATGGTTGTCGAACTCCAAGGTGTGCTTGTCGGTGTAAAAAACGGCGGATCTCGGGTAGGGGGTCCCGATCTATGCATCTTAGGCTGATGGTAACAGCAAGCAAGGGACACAATGTTTACCCAGGTTCGGGCCCTCTCGATGGAGCTAAAACCCTACTTTCTGCTTGATTATTATTGATGATATGAGTAGTACAAGAGTAGATCTACCACGAGATCGTAAAGGCTAAACACTAGAAGCTACCCTATGATGATTATGATTGTAATTGTGATCGGCCTTCTAAGGACCAAACTCTCCGGTTTATATAGACACCGGAGAGGGCTAGGGTCTACACGGAGTCGGTTACAAGGAAGGAAATACAATATCCGGATCGCCAAGCTTTTCTTCCACGCCAAGGAGAGTCCCGTACGGACACGGGACGGAGTCTTGAGTCTTGTATCTTCATGCTTCAATAGTCCGAACGATGTATATAGTCCGGTTGTCCGGATACCCCATAATCCAGGACTCCCTCAGTAGCCCCTGAACCAGGCTTCAATGACGATGAGTCCGACGCGCAGTCTTGTCTTCAGCATTGCAAGGCGGGTTCCTTCTCCGAATACTCCAAAGTAATTATCGAGCACTTAGACCATGTCCGGATCTGCGAGACGAACCTCACATACACAGCATAAATCTGATCTGCTGGTAATCTTCGTTCATCGTGCCCCTGCATGGTGGCTCGGCTTAACAAGAACCGGTATTCCTTGGCCCACCTCAACTCACGTTGCGAGGCGGTTTTATTGGCATGCCCTGCCAAAGCAGAGATCGTGTTCCTCCTGTTACGGGATCTTCCATCGATATGGGCGTGTGCAACCCCACGATGACCGTTAGTATGACTCCATGTGGTTTTAGATAAGTCTCAAGCGGTCACGCTGAGGACTCTTAATATTCACCCCCTTTATAAAGGGGCCGAGGCCTATGCCTCTTTTCCACCACCCTTGCGCCTTTTCACATCTCGAGTTCTAACACCTGAAACCAAAACTCAAACAACCCAGATCCTCCAATATGTCCGGACCCAACTCTCAAGGCCAGTGGGTGGCCTCCTCGATCCAAGAGGAGGATATTGTGAGGCTTAGGGAGGTCTGATATCTGACCGCTGACATCCAGCACAGGCTTCCCGCTCCAGGGTAGGTTATCGCTACGCCGTAGCCCAACGAGAGCGGCGTGTTTGTTCCTCACTTCCTCCTCGTCTTGGGCCTCACCCTTGATCCCTTTGTGAGGGGGCTCGTGTTATATTACGGGTTAGATTTTCATGATCTAGCTCCAGACGCTATCCTCCATATCTCGTCGTTCATCATTGTGTGTGAGACTTTTCTCCACGGCACTCCACACTTCGGCTTATGGCTCAAGACCTTCACTGTGAAGCGAAGATGATCGAGGGGCGACATGCAGAGTGCGGAGGTGCTATACTAAGCAGGAACACCGATGCCCCATGGCCAGAGGGTTCTTTCCCAGAAGTATCTGATGTATGGCAGCGGAGGTGGTTTTATGTCACGGCTCCTAGAGGCACAAAGTGGGTGGCCGCCCCCGAGTTCCGCTCGAGCCCTCCATCACAATTGGCATCATGGACCGATGTAGGACGGAGTTGGGGGCCCGCTGGTGATGTACCAATACTGTTTAGCCATATCCGGGAGCTTCTTGAGAAGGGCATTAACCTCGTTAGCATAATTCAAGTAATGCTAATCCGACGGATGTTGCCATGAAAACGCTGGCCTCTCCGGATGTGGGAGTTCAATCCAGAGGGTCCGCGGACTATTAAGCACTTCTTCGGCCTGGCGCTCGAAGGGATGTGTAAATTATTCTTCAAACCATAAGTAAAGTGTCCGGACACCACCGAGGATGCGGGTCTAAGCTGCAATCGCCTAGATGCCCAAGTAAGTAACCTTAAAGCCAGACATTTCATTTTTATTTGTCATAGTCATTATTCTGAAAACCCTCCATGGCCAGGAATGGCTCGGCAAGGCTGAGAGAATCAGGTGTCCGGCGCCACTTCCTGAAGGCTCACCTAATCCTACCATAGCCAAGATGCTTGGACGGGTGCTTAGCAAAATGCCTTCAGGGAAAGACGAAGGAAAGGACAGTGAAGCCGAACTTCACACACTGCGCATCCGAACCGGGGGAATTGCTTCCTCCCCAAAGGAGGATAGTCGGGAAGGGGAATCCAAGGTTTCCTCCCCGCGCGGGAAGAAAAGGGCTGCCCCGAAGACTTGGAGACGGAGATGCCTAAACAGGGGAAGAAAGCGTCACCGGAGGGCTCTGCCCTGACGGGCATCCTCACCACATCATGCCCGCCAACGGGCCAGCCCTCAACCGAGCCGTGTGTTAATTGTTAATTTGAAAGTGCTGCATTTCTCCGGGTTCAATAATCCAGGATTCATTTTTGCAGTCCGGCTAGTAGCTCTTCTCAACAGAGTTTGTCTTCGAGGGATCTTCCTCCGGAGATGATGGAGAGCAAGACCTCATGAGGCGGGCGACACCGAGGTGTCATCACGGAGGAGTCCGGATCTGCCGAAGCCGGAAGCTAATACGTCAGCCGCCCAGAGCCCGGAGCATTCGGCTCCCATGGGAGGCGATGAGAAGGGTCCAGCACAGTTTGGTGTCCGGTCGGACATACTGACGGGCCTTCTAGAGCGAGCTGCGCTCTCGGAGGAGCACCTCTCATTAATGAGCAGGGTGCTCAAGAAAATTTCATCCGCCACAAGCGGTTTGAATGAAGCATTTATGAGCCTGCTCGGAGGCTTTGAGGTATGTAGTGAAAATAAACTATTTTTGGCTGTGAGGCACACGCTAGGTGTGCTCCATATGGATAGTAGCCCCTAAGACTCTGGTTGCCCGCCCTCGGCGGCAATCGGGGGATCATATTGTGTAAGTAATGATTGCGTTGTACATATGCGTAGATATCTAAGTGTCCGGCAGCTGACCAGTCTATTGAAGTTGCCGAACTAAGGAGGTAGATCGGATCGATTGATCCCGATATTGTGCTGGTGAACGAGCGGCTGAACGAATCACAAGGTATGTGCTCTACTTTTCCTTATTATGTTGTATAGGAAAATATGAGATGGGCATAATATTAATGCGACATGTTTGGACTGCAGACGGGGATGCTACCGTGGAAGCCCTGAGGGCGGAACTTGCCCAAGCCAAAGAACAAGCTCGGGCTAGCAATGTGGCTGCCCTAAAGGCGGCCGAAGAGTTGAGAGCCAAAGAGGCTGCTCATCGCCGAAGCGACGAAAAGATAGCCAAAATGGCCGTGGAGTTGAAAAATGCCACCGACCGGTAGGAGCTCCTTGAAAAAGGAGAATCAGGTTAATTCGGCTGACCTGAATAAGGTACTTAACGCCACCAAGGAGATGCGGACCGAAGTCAGGGGTGTGCGGGAGGAGCTTTGACAGGCCGGTAAAATAGTGGCTGGGGGCTCCTACCCACTACAGACAAAGTTTTTGGATCCGAAGTATGCTCCCCTGGATGGACGCTGGAGTCCTGCAGACGCTTATGCGGACTTGTCGAAGAGTGTAGCTGATGCAGCCAAGTTTTTCGAGAATCAAGGTGATAAAGAAGTGGAGAAGCTTTTCTGGTCGCAATTCAATGCTCCCGCACGCCCGCTGCCGTTGAGTGAGAAGATGGCTGCCATGGCAGAACTTCATAGGCTGTCCGGCCTTGCCGTGCGGTCTGTAATAGACCATCTTTGGCCGAAGGAGCCGAAGCCGGACAGTTACATTGGTTTGGTGCAACTATTCCTCGGGGCCGTATCTCAGATCGATGCCATGAGAAGTTCGGCGTGCATAGAGGGTGCACGAATGGCTCTTGCCCGCGTTAAAGCATATTGGACAGATATGGAGGCCACCATTGTGGCGACCCAGAATCCGGCGTGAGGCCAGGATCCGGCCGAGCACTACTTGGAGCAGGTAACAGAAGGTGCCCCCTTAATAGAGGTGCAGTGCTCGAAGAATGTCTTGTTCGAGTGACAAATTGAATCATTGTAAAAACAATGTTATTTTGATTACAAGGCTATATTTATACTTTTTGCCTAAAAGTATTATTGTGTCTCCTACACGGCCGTTTTTATGTTTATGTGTAATCCGAAAGTGAGCAGTCATTAGCTTCATCCCCCACGCATACAATGCGGGGGTGTTCGCAAAAAATATGCATAATCACACTTGATCCAGTGTCTTGGTCTATTAAGGAGGTGATCGCACGTCGAACTAGGCAACCGGACTATATAGCTGTAACACTTTCGCTTCGCGATGGGATTTTAACAGTGGGGCTACTATGTAGCCCCTAGTTCCTTCGCGTACGTCCGAATACGGGCGCGTGTGTACATGACCGGGAAACGGTCCTTCCTTAATGCGGAGGAATCCTAAAGATTCCGATAAGTCTTCAAGTGGTTGAACAGTCTCTCGCTGAATCATGACAGCCAGTTTTCGGCTTTCTCTACTGAGGTGCTTGTCCGAAATAACCAGGGCACAATCGTAGTAGTTCTCCTTTGGCCACCTTAGCCGATAAGAACAGAACATAAGGCGGCAAACCCAGGAGCCGGGCAACCCAACATTTGACCAAAGACATGATTCGGAGCTGATGCATATAAGGCCAAACTCGTGACGCCGAACACTCCTGAATGTATTCAGACTTTCTAGCAAAAAATGGGCTGAAGAGCGCCCTTTCATTATTAACCATGTATTTCCAGGTATGTGCATCGGTCTGCTGCGGCGAAATGCCAATAACGGCAGTATCCTCTGTGGGTATAGTACCCATGGGATGTGTGAACAACAAGAGGCAATATAAAAGGTTTACACAGGGGCTTAATCTAAAGAGAAACCTTTGAGCGGGGCCCTGCTGCACGTCTGCACCTTTGTCTCTGTTGTGCCATTTCCTGGGAGGGTATCACACGTATTGTGTCTGTAAAAAAGAAAAACTCGTGTAAAAAGAGTACGACGTAAGCGTGCGATGGAGGATAGAAGTGTAACGTATTGGCCTATAAATAAGTTCAGGCCAACGGTGGGGTTTTATTAAATATTTATAGCCCCTGGTGTCCTCTATGGGATTACATATACGGGGCCCGGCTGACATTAATCTGGGATGCCAGACTCGTCTAACCGTGTCTGTGGTCTTAACAACCATTCATGTTTTTGGGTATCGAAGGCCGCTTAGAGTCTGGTCGCTAGAGCTGTCGCGGATTCATCCGCACGTGAAGAGCGCTCTGTGTTTTCGTTAACGGTAATGACGCCACATGGACCGGGCATCATGAGTATAAGGTAGGCATAGTGTGGCACTGCGTTGAAGCGGGTGAAGGCCGCTCTTCCAAGCAATGCGTGATAGCCGCTTTGGAAGGGTGTGATGGTGAAGAGTAGTTCTTCGCTTCTGGAGTTGCCTGGGGAGCCGAATGTTACCTCCAGTACGACGGAGCCCCTGCCGTAGGCTTCAACGCCTGCTATCACCCCTTCAAAGGTGGTGTTGCTTTGGATAGTTCTGGATGGGTCTATCCCCATCCTACGGATAGTGTCCTGGTATATTAAATTGAGACTGCTGCCGCCGTCCATGAGGATGTTGCTGAGATGGTATCCGTCGAGTATAGCATCAAGCACCAAGGCCTCTGATCCTCCGCGCTGAATACTAGCCAGGCAATCCGTGTGATCGAAGGTGATCGGACAAGGCAACTAGTAGTTAGGTGTGGGTATGATGGGCTCTATAGCGTACGCGTCTCTGAGCGCGCGTTTGTGCCTTCTCATGGATGTGTGAGTTGTGTGGATCATGTATACTGTTTTAACCTCTGGTGGGAATTTTTGCTGTCCCCCAGTGTTCGGCTGGCGAGGTTCATCCTTGTCTTCACTTGGTGTTTCCCTTCCCTTGTGTTCGACATTTAGTTTGCCGGCCTTCTTGAAGACCCAGCACTCTGTGTGCGTGTGGTTCGCAGGTTTGTCAGGGGGGCCAAGAATTTGGCACAGTCTGTCCACGACTCTGTTCAGACTCTACGGTCCCTCTTTACTGCCTTTAAATGGCTTCTTTTGCTGATCGGGTCGAGAGCCCCTGAATCCGGCGTTGACCGCTATGTTTTCCGGGCTCTCTTCCTTGTTTTGACGTTTTTTTATTACGCGGTGGCTTCCCGTTGCCATCCTTTATTTCGGATGTGCTTGGGTCGCTGGTGCCTTTACGGGCCAACCAGCTATCTTCACCCGCACAAAAGCGGGTCATAAGGCTTGTTAGGGCTGCCATTGTTCTTGGCTTTTCTTGGCTAAGGTGCCTGGCGAGCCACTCGTCACGGATGCTGTGTTTGAATGCCGCTAAGGCTTCGGCATCCGAACAGTCGACAATTTGATTCTTCTAGTGAGGAATTTATTCCAAAGCTTGTGGGCGGACTCTCCGGGCTGTTGGATTATGTGACTTAAATCGTCCGCATCCGGAGGCCGGACATAAGTCCGTTGAAAATTGGCCCTGAAAGCATCCTCGAGTTCCTCCCAACTCCCAATTGAATTTTCGAGGAGGCTTTTCAACCAGTACCGAGCTGGTCCCTTCAACTTGAGGGGAAGGTATTTGATGGTGTGGAGGTCATCCCCACGAGCCATGTGAATATGCAGGATAAAATCCTCGATCTAGACACCTGGGTCTGTCGTTCCATCATATGCCCCTATGTTCACAGGTTTAAAACCCTGTGGGCATTTGTGGTCCAGTACATCTTCAGTGAAGCACAGGGGGTGAGCAGTCCCTCTGTATCTGGATGCGCTGTGGCATGCCGTTGGCTGTTATTGTGTCCGGTGTTTATTCTGAACTGGTATTCGATTGGTATAATCGCTTTGGTGACCATAATCCCACGTCGGGATGTGTCCTTTAGATCCGTAGATGGACCTAGTCGCGCAGGCTTTCTTATCCAGTTGCTCACGCAAATCGTGCAAGGCGTTCGTAGTTGCTCTGTTGCGGTTATGAACTGGTACATCAGGCCTCCTGGTCGTGTTACTCTTTGGTGGAACGGCCTCGTCGTCGAATTCGAGCAGTAGCTTGCGTTTTGGATAGGTCTTTGTATGGTGATCGTCGCCGTATATTTCTTCAGTGTCTAGCACTTTATTCCATCTATGATTGAGCATCTCCTATGCGGTGGCCATAAGCATTCTGTGGAGGTTATCTCGTTCCGCGCGCTTTTCCAGGATGATGAATGCATCGTCATCCGGACTGTGTTCTTGTCCTGGGGCGGTTTGATAACCTCGTCCCTCGAGATCAATGTGATCGGGTGTCTCCGCCGAACTGCGTTCGGCGTGACCTGGCTCGTCCCGCTCCATCGCTGGGTCCGTATGGTCGTTGTTGCCTTCGGAGTTGACTGGGGTGTCGATCTTTCTGGTGCTGTTGTTGCTATTTTTACTGTTGCTGGAATTGGAGGGGCGTCTGCACCGTCGCTTTGGTTTTTGCCTGGGGGTTTTGTCTTCCGGATTGTTGCCGTCGTCCTTAGGTGTGTCCACCATGTATATATCGTGCGACGGGGTGTCTGTCCACCGCCCTATGAGCGGTGGTTCCTGTTCTTCTCATGCATCATCGTCCATACGATCGATGTCTTCGCAGTCGAAGTCAAGCACGTCGGTTAGATCATCGACCGTGGCAATGAAGTGGGTGGTGGGTGGGCAGCGAATTTCTTCGTCGCCTGCTTCCCACTCGAGCCGGACATAGTTCGGCCAAGAGCCTCCTGACATAGAGAGAGACTTTAGTGAGTTCAGCATGTCGCCAAAGGGCGAGTTCTAGAAGATATCCGTCTCGGTAAACTCCATTACCGGAGCCCAACCAGGCTCGGCGGGCTCGGGAGCGCGCGGACTGGAACCTACAACCGGATACGAGTCTTGGGGTCCAGAGTCACAGGCTTCCTTAGAAGTGAGGCATGTGTTCGGCTCTACCGCCGATGAATGTGCGGCCGGCGGGGCGGGGTCCATCCACCCGTCCTTGGGCCGCACAGTCTGCTCCGGATTTAGGTCCGGGGCTGCTGCAGGGCTGATATCCCGAGCATTGTCTGACAGCAGGTCTAAGCCATGCTCATCGCGACTGTCTGGTGCTCCTGGTGCACGCCCGATTCCGTCGAAGATCAAGTCTCCACGGATATCGGCCGTGTAGTTCAGGTTTCCGAACCAGAACTGGTGGCCAGGGGCGTAGACGTTGATCTGCTCCAGCTGGCTAAGTGAATTGGAATGCAACACAAAGCCGCCGAACACGAAAATCTGTCCGGGGAGAAAAGTCTCACCCTGGACCGTGTTGTTGACTATTGAAGGAGCCATCAAGCCTTGCAGCGGCGACACAGGGGAACTCTAAATGAAAGCACCAATGTCGGTATCAAAACCGGCGGATCTCGGGTAGGGGGTCCCAATCTATGCGTCTTAGGCTGATGGTAACAGGAAGCAAGGGACACAATGTTTACCCAGGTTTGGGCCCTCTCGATGGAGGTAAAACCCTACTTCCTGTTTGATTAATATTGATTATATGAGTAGTACAAGTGTAGATCTACAGCGAGATCATAGAGGCTAAACCCTAGAAGCTAGCCTATGATGATTATGATTGTTATTGTGATCAGCCTTCTAAGGACCAACCTCTCCGGTTTATATAGACACCAGAGAGGGCTAGGGTTTACACGGATTCGGTTACAAGGAAGGAAATACAATATCCGGATCGCCAAGCTTGTCTTCCACGCGAAGGAGAGTCCCATTCAGACACGGGACGGAGTCTTGAGTCTTGTATCTTCACGCTTCAATAGTCCGGATGATGTATATAGTCCGGCTGCTCGGATACCCCCTGATCTAGGACTCCCTCAGTGCTTACGTGTTGGTTGTCAAGACTCGTAGTTGGGCAAGTTCTGGCCCATTTCCTGGACTATTACTCAGTTTTGGGTTCCCGAAGTGATTTCCACGATTGACGAACCTAGGGGTGTGTTTACTTGTCGGTCATCAACACTAAGAATTTTGGTCTATTATGGGCCATTTCGTTTACTATTAATCACTATTTTGGGGTCCGGAGTGATTTCCACGACTAACGAACCCCGAGATGCGTTTACGTGTCGGTCATCAACACTAAGAATTTTGGCCGATTATGGGTCATTTTGTTGACTATTGATCACTATTTTGGGGTCTCGGAGTGATTTCTACAATTGACGAACCCTGGGATGTGTTTACGTGTTGGTCATCAACACTCGCGGTTTTTGTTGATTCTGTCCCGTTTCGTGGACTATTACTCACCGTTTTGGGGTCCCAAAGTGATTTATATGGTTGTTGAACCCCAAGGTCCGCTTATGTGTCGGTCATCCACATTCATGGTTTTGGCGGATTTTGGCCTGTTTCATGAACTATTACTCACTGTTTTGGGGTCCTGAAGTGATTTCCATGGTTAACGAACCCCGTGGTGCATTTACGTGTCGGACATGTAGACTCACAGTTTTTGGCCGATTCTGGCCCGTTTCATGGACTATTGCTCACCGTTTTGGGGTCCCGAAGCGATTTCCATAGTTGGTGAACCGAGTGTGCGATTACGTGTTGGTCATCAATGCTAGCAATTTTGGCCGATACTGACCCGTTTCTTGGACTATTATTCAGCTTTGGGTTCCCAAACTGATTTCCACGATTGACAAACCCCAGTGTGCCTTTCCGTGTCGGTCATCAACACTTACAATTTTGGCCGATTATGGGCCTTTCGTGCACTATTACTCATCGTTTAGGGATCCGAGAGCGATTTCCACGATTAACTACCCTGGGGTGCGTTTATGTTTGCGTCGTCAACAGTCACAGTTTCGTCCAATTCTGACCATTCGTGTATATTACTCACCGTTTTGGGGCCCCGAAGCGATTTCCATAGTTGTTGAACCCCAGGATGCGATTACGTGTTGGTCATCAACACTCGCAATTTTTGCTGATTGTAGCCCGTTTCGTGGACTGTTACTCACAGTTTTTGGGTCCCGGAGTGATTTCTGCGATTGAAGAACCCAGGGTGCATTTACGTGTCGGTCATTAACACTCACAATTTTGGCCGATTCTGGTCCGTTTCATGGATTATTACTCACTGTTTTGGGGGCCCTGAGTTATTTTCACGATTCACGAACCCCGGGGTGCGTTTACATGTCTGTCATCAACACTCACAATTTTGGTCGATTCTCGTCCGTTTCGTGCAATATTACTCAATGTATTGGGGTCCTAGAGCGATTTTCACGATTGATGATCCCCGGGGTGCGTTTACGTGTCCGTCGTCAACACTCATAGTTTTGTCCAATTCTGACCCGTTTTGTGGACTATTACTCACCGTTTTGGGGCCCCAAAGCGATTTCCATAGTTGTTGAACCCCAGGATGCGATTATGTGTTGGTCATCAACCATCGCAATTTTGGCCGATTTTGGCCCGTTTCATGGACTATACTCACAACTTTGGGGTCCCGGAGTGATTTCCTCGATTGACGAACCCCAGGGTGCATTTATGTGTCGGTTATCAACACTCGCAAATCTGGCCGATTTTGGTCCGTTTCATGCACTATTACTCACTGTTTTGGGGTCCCAGAGCGATTTTCATGATTGGCAATCACTGGGGTGCGTTTACGTGTCTGTCTTCAACACTCACAGTTTTATCCAATTCTGCCCCGTTTTGTGGACTATTACTCACCATTTTGGGGTCGCGAAGTGATTTCCATAGTTGTTGGACCCCAAGGTGCGCTTACGTGTTGCTCATCAACGTTCATAATTTGGCCGATTCTGGCCTATTTCGTGGGCTATTACTCACTGTTTTGGGGTCCGGGAGTGATTTCCACGATTGACGAACCCTGGGATGCGTTTACGTGTCGGTCATCAAGTCTCACGGTTTTTGTCGATTCTGGCCCGTTTCGTGCACTATTAATCACCATTTTGGGGTCCCAAAGCGATTTCCATGGCTGTTGAACACCAAGGTGCGCTTACGTGTCAGTCATCAACAATCGCAGTTTTGGCCGATTCTGGCCCATTTCGTAGACTATTACTCAGTTTTGGGGTCCCAATGTGATTTCCACGTTTGACGAACCCCGGGGTGCATTTACGTGTCGGTCATCTACACTCAAAATTTTGGCCAATTATGGCCCATTCCATGGACTATTAATCACTATTTTGGGGTCGGGAAGTGATTTCCACGATTGAAGAACCTAGGGGTGCGTTTACGTGTCGGTCATCAAGACTAAGAATTTTTGGCGACTATGGGCCATTTCGTTGACTATTAATCACTATTTTGGGGTCCTGGAGTGATTTCCACAATTGACGAACCCCGGATGCGTTTACGTGTCGTTCATCAACACTAAGAATTTTGGCCGATTATGGTCCATTTCATTGCCTATTAATCACCATTTTGGGGTCCCAGACTGATTTCCACAATTGACAAACCTCGGGATGCGTTAAAGTGTCGGTCATCAACACTCGCGGTTTTTGTTTATTCTGACTCGTTTCGTGGACTACTATTCACCGTTTTGGGGTCCCAAAGTGATTTGTATAGTTGTTGAACCCTAAGGTCCGCTTACATGTCGTCGGTCATCGACATTCATAGTGTTGGCAGATTCTGACCCGTTTCATGAATTATTACTAACTGTTTTGGGGTCCCGGGGTGATTTCCTCGATTAATGAACCCAGTGGTGCGTTTACATGTCGGACATCAACACTCACAGTTTTGGCCGATTCTGGCCCGTTTCGTGGACTATTACTCACCGTTTTGGCGGCCCCAAAACGATTTCCATAGTTGGTGAACCGAGTGTGCGATTACGTGCTAATCATCAACACTAGCAATTTTGGCCGATACTGACCCGTTTCTTGGACTATTATTCAGCTTTTGGTTCCCAAAGAAATTTCCACGATTTACAAACCCCAGGGTGCCTTTATGTGTCGGTCATCAACAATTACAATTTTGGCCGATTCTGGGCCTTTCATGCCCTATTACTCATCGTTTTGGGGTCCGAGAGCGATTTTCATGATTAACAGTCCCCGGGGTGCATTTACGTTTGCGTCATCAACACTCGCAATTTTGTCTCATTCTGACCATTCGTGTATATTACTCGCCGTTTTGGGGCCCCGAAGCGATTTCCATAGTAGTTGAACCCCAGGATGCGATTACGTGTTGGTCATCAACACTCGCAATTTTGGCCGATTCTGGCCCGTTTCGTGGACTATTACTCACACTTTTGGGGTCCCGGAGTGATTTCCACGATTGACGAACGCATGTTGCATTTACGTGTCGGTCATCAACACTCACAATTTTGGCCGTCCGTGGATATTAATCACTATTTTGGGGTCCTTGAGTTATTTTGATGATTAACGAACCCCGGGGTGCACTTACATGTCGGTCATCAGCACTCACAATTTTGGACGATTCTGGTCCGTTTCGTGCACTATTACTCACTGTTTTGGGATCCTAGAGCGATTTTCATGATTAATGATCCCTGGGGTGCGTTTACTTGTCCGTCGTCAACCCTCACAGTTTTGTCCAATTCTGACCCGTTTTGTGGACTATTACTCACCATTTTGGGGTCCCAAATTGATTTCCATAGTTGTTGAACCCCAAGGTGCGCTTACGTGTCGGTCATCAATGCTCATAATTTTGCCCGATTCTGGCCCATTTTGTGGACTATTACTCACCATTTTGGGGTCCCGGAGTGATTTCCATGATTGATGAACCCCGGGATGCGTTTCCGTGTCGGTCATCAAGACTCGCTGTTTTTGTCGATTCTGGCCCGTTTCGTGCACAATTACTCACCGTTTTGCGGTCCTAAAGCGATTACCATGGCTGTTGAACCCCAAGGTGCACTTATGTGGCAGTCATCAACAATCGCAGTTTTGGCCGATTCTGGCCCATTTCGTAGACAATTACTCAGTTTTGGGGGCCAGAGTGATTTCCGCGATTGACGGACACCGGGGTGTGTTTATGTGTCGGTCATCAACACTTTAAGTTTTGCCGATTCTGGCCCGTTTCATGGACCGTTAATCACTGATTTGGGGTCCGCGATTTCCATGATTGACGAACCCCGGGGTGCGTTTATGTATCGTTCAGCAATAAACCTAGATTTGTCCGATTCTGGGCTCTTTCATGGACTATTACACACCGTTTTGGGGTCCCAAAGCGATTTCCATATTTGTCGAATACCAAGGTGTGCTTACGTGTTGGTCGTCAAGACTCGCAGTTTGGGCCCGTTCTGGCCCATTTCTTGAACTATAACTCAGTTTTGGGTTCCCGAAGTGATTTCCACAATTGACGAACCTAGGGGTGCGTTTACGTGTCGGTCATCAACACTCAGAATTTTGGCCGATTATGGCCCATTTTGTTGACTCTTAATCACTATTTTGGGGTCCCAGAGTGATTTCCACAATTGATGAACCCCGGGATGCGTTTACATGTCGGTCATCAACACTCGCGGTTTTTGTTGATTCTGGCCCGTTTCGTGGACTATTACTCACCGTTTTCGGGTCCCAAATCGATTTGTATGGTTGTTGAACCCCAAGGTCCGCTTACGTGTCGGTCATCAACGTTCATTATTTTGGCGGATTCTGGCCCGTTTCATGAACTAACTATTACTCACTGTTTTGGGGTCCCGAAGTGATTTCCACGATTAACGAACCCCGGGGTGCGTTTACGTGTCGGACATCAACACTCACGGTTTTGGCCGATTCTGGCCTGTTTGATGGACTATTACTCACCGTTTTGCGGTCCCGAAGCAATTTCCATAGTTGGTGAACCTAGTGTGCGATTACGTGTTGGTCATCAACACTAGCAATTTTGGTCGATACTGACCCGTTTCTTGGACTATTATTCAGCTTTGGGTTCCCAAAGTGATTTCCACGATTAACAAACCCCAGGGTGCCTTTACGTGTCGGTTATCAACACTTACAATTTTGGCCGATTCTGGGCCGTTCGTGCACAATTACTCACTGTTTTGGGGTCCGAGAGCGATTTCCATGATTAACGATCCCCGGGGTGCGTTTATGTTTGCGTCGTCAAGACTCACAGTTTTGTCTAATTCTGACCATTCGTGTATGCTACTCATCGTTTTGGGGCCCCGAAGCGATTTCCATAGTTGTTGAACCCCAGGATGCGATTACGTGTTGGTCATCAACACTCGCAATTTTGGCCGATTCTGGCCCGTTTCATGGACTATATTCACAGTTTTGGGGTCCCGGGGTGATTTCCACGATTCACAAACCCCAGGGTGCATTTACGTGTCGGTTATCAACACTCGCAATTTTGGCCGATTTTGATCCGTTTCATGCACTATTACTCACTGTTTTGGGGTCCCAGAGCGATTTTCGTGATTGGCAATCCCTGGGGTGCGTTTACGTGTCCGTCTTCAACACTCACAGTTTTGTCCAATTCTGTCCTATTTTGTGGACTATTACTCACCATTTTGGGGTCCCGAAGTGATTTCCATAGTTGTTGAACCCCAAGATGCGCTTACGTGTTGCTCATCAATGCTCATAATTTTGGCCGATTCTGGCCCATTTCGTGGACTATTACTCACTGTTTTGGGGTCCTGGAGTGATTTCTACGATTGACGAACCCTGGGATGCGTTTACGTGTCGGTCATCAAGACTCGCGGTTTTTGTCGATTCTGGCCCGTTTCGTGCACTATTAATCACCATTTTAGGGTCCATGGCTGTTGAACACCAAGGTGCGCTTACGTGTCAGTCATCAACAATCGTAGTTTTGGCCGATTCTGGCCCGTTTCATAGACTATTACTCAGTTTTGGGGTCCCAAAGTGATTTCCACGTTTGACGAACCCCGGGGTGCGATTATGTGTCGGTCATCTACACTCAGAATTTTGGCCAATTATGGCCCATTCCATGGACTCTTAATCACTATTTTGGGGTCCGGAAGTGATTTCCACAATTGACGAACCCCGGGATGCTTTTACATGTCGGTCATCAACACTCGCGATTTTTCTCGATTCTGGCCCGTTTCGTGGACTATTACTCACCTTTTTGGGGTCCCAAAGCGATTTCTATGATTGTTGAGCCCCAAGGTCCGCTTACGTGTCGGTAATCAACATTCATAATTTTGGCCGATTCTGGCTCATTTCGTGGACTATTACTCACTGTTTTGGGGTCCCGGAGTGATTTCCACGATTGACGAACCCCGGAATGCGTTTACGTCTCGTTCATCAAGACTCGCGGTTTTTGTCGATTCTGGCTCGTTTCATGCACTATTACTCACCGTTTTGAGGTCCCTGAGCGATTTCCATGGTTGTTGAACCCCAAGGTGCACTTACGTGTCTGTCATCAACAATTGCAGTTTTGGCCGTTTCAGGCCCGTTTCGTATACTATTACTCAATTTTGGGTTTCCGGAGTGATTTCCACGATTGACGAACACCGGGGTTTGTTTATGTGTCGGTCATCAACACTTGCAGGTTTGCCGATTCTGGCCTGTTTCATGGACTATTACTCACTAATTTGGGGTCCGTGAGCGATTTCCATGATTGACGAACCCCGGGGTGCGTTTATGTATCGTTCATCAATAATCCTATATTTGTCCGATTCTGGGCTCTTTCATGGACAATTACACACCGTTTTGGGGTCCCAAGGCGATTTCCATGGTTGTCAAACCCCAAGGTCTGCTTACATGTTGGTCGTCAAGACTCGCAGTTTGGGCCGATTCTGGCCCATTTCTTGGACTATTACTCAGTTTTGGGTTCCCGAAGTGATTTCCACGATTGACGAACCCCGGGGTGGGTTTACGTGTTGGTCATCAACAATCAGAATTTTGGACGATTATGGCCCATTCCGTTGACTATTAATCACTATTTTGGGGTCCCGCAGTGATTTCCACAGTTGACGAACCCCGAGATGCGTTTACGTGTCGGTCATCAACACTCGCGGTTTTTCTCGATTCTGGCCCGTTTCATGGACTATTACCCACAGTTTTGGGGTCTCAAAGCGATTTTGTATGATTGTTGAACCCCAAGGTCCGCTGACGTGTCGGTCATCAACATTCATAGTTTGGCCGATTCTGGCCCATTTTATGACCTATTACTCACTGTTTTCGGGTCCCAGAGTCATTTCCACGATTAACGAACCCCGGGATGCGTATACGTGTGAGACATCTACACTCACAGTTTTGGCCGATCCTGTCCCGTTTTGTGGACTATTACTCACAGTTTTGGGGTCCCGGAGTGATTTCCAGGATTGCCGAACCCCAGGGTGCATTGACGCGTCGGTCATCAACACTTGTAATTTTGGCTGATTCTAGTCCGTTTCGTGCATTATTACTCACTGTTTTGGGATCCCTGAGTTATTTCCACGATTCACGAACCCCGGGGTGCCTTTACGTGTCAGTCATCAACACTCACAATTTATGCCGATTCTGGTCCGTTTCGTGCATTATTACTCACTGTTTTGGGGTCCCAGAGCGATTCCTATGGTTTTCTAACTCCAAGGTCCGCTTACGTGTCGGACATCAACACTCACAGTTTTGGCCGATTCTGGCCCGTTTTATGGACTATTACTCACAGTTTTGTGGTTCTGGAGTGATTTCCGCGATGGCCGAACCCAGGGTGCATTTATGTGTCGGTCATCAAGACTCGCAATTTTGGTCGATTCTAGTCCGTTTCGTCGATATTACTCACTGTTTTGGGGTCCCTCAGTTATTTCCACGATTCATGAACCCCGGGGTGCGTTTACGTGTCGGTCATCAACATTCATAGTTTTGGCCGATTCTGGCCCGTTTCATGAATTATTACCCACTGTTTTGGGGTCCTGGAGTGATTTCCACGATTAGCGAACCCCGGGTGCGTTTATGAGTCGGACATGAACACTCACTGTTTTGGCCGATTCTGGCCCGTTTCGTGGACTATAACTCACTGTTTTGGGGTCCCGAAGCAATTTCCATAGTTGGTGACCCGGGCGCGCGATTACGTGTTGGTCATCAACACTCGCAATTTTGACCGATTCTGACCCGTTTCTTTGACTATTATTCAGTTTTGGGTTCCCAAAGTGATTTCCACGATTGACAAACCCCGGGGTGCCTTTTTGTGTCGGTCATCAACACTCACAATTTTGGCCGATTCTGGGCCTTTCGTGCACTATTACTCACCGTTCCGGGGTCCGAGAGCGATTTCCGCGATTGACGATCCCCCCGGTACATTTACGTGTGCGTCGTCAACACTCACCGTTTTGTCTAATTCTGACCATTCGTGTATATTACTCACCGTTTTGGGGCGCTGAAGCGATTTCCAGAGTTGTTGAACCCCAGGATGCGATTAGGTGTTGGTCATCAACACTCGCAATTTTGGCCGACTCTGGCCCGTTTCGTGGACTATTACTCACAGTTTTGGGGTCCTAGAGTGATTTCCACGATTGATGAACCCAAGGTGCATTTACGTGTCGGTCATCAACACTCGCAATTTTGGCCAATTCTAGTCCGTTTCGTGGATTATTACTCACTGTTTTGGGGTCCTGGAGTGATTTCCATGATTGAAGAACCCGGGGTGCGTTTACGTGTCGGTCATCAACATTCGCTGTCTTTGTCGATTCTGACCCGTTTGCTAGACTATTACTCACTGTTTTGGGGTCCCAAAACGATTTCCATGGTTGTTGAACCCCAAGGTGTGCTTACATGTCGGCCATCAACAATCACAGTTTTGGCCGATTCTGGTCCGTTTCGTGGACTACTACTCAGTTTTGGCGTCCAGGAGTGATTTGCACGATCAACAAACACGGGGGTGTGTTTATGTGTCAGTCATCAACACTCACAATTTTGGCATATTCTGGTCCTTTTCGTGCACTATTACTCGCCGTTTGGGGTCCCAGAGCGATTTCCACGATTGACGATCCTCGGGATGCATGTATGTGTCCGTCATCAACACTCACAGTTTTGACCAATTCTGACCCGTTTTGTGGACTATTACTCAGCGATTTGGGGTCCCAAAGTGATTTCCATAGTTGTTGATCCCGAAGGTGCGCTTACGTGTCGTTCATCAACACTCATACTTTTGTCCGATTTTGGCCAGTTTCATGAACTATTACTCACTGTTTTGGGGTCCCGGAGTGATTTCCACGATTAACGAACCCCGGGGTGCATTTACCTGTCGGACATCAATAATTACAGTTTTGGCTGATTCTTGGCCGTTTCGTGGACTATTACTCACCGTTTGGGGTCCCGAAGCAATTTCCATATTTGTGACCCGAGTGTGCGATTACGTGTTGGTCTTCAACCATTGCAATTTTGGCCGATTCTGACCCGTTTCTTGGACTATTATTCATTTTTGGGTTCCCAAAGTGATTTCCACCATTGACAAACCCCGGGGTAGGTTTACGTATCGGTCATTAACACTCACAATTTTGGCTGATTCTGGGCCTTTCGTGCACTATTAGTCACCATTTTCGGGCCCTAGAGCGATTTCCACGATTGACGATCCCCGGGGTGCGTTTATGTGTGGGTCGTCAAAACTCACAGTTTTGTCCTATTATAACCCTTTTCGTGTACTATTACTCACCGTTTTGATGCCCCGAAGCGATTTCCATAGTTGTTGGACCCAGGTTGTGATTACGTGTTGGTCAACAACACTCGCAATTTTTGTCGATTCTAGCCCGTTTCATGGACTATTACTCACAGTTTTGCGGTCCCAGGGTCATTTCCACGATTGACGAACCCAGTGTGCATTTACGTGTCGGTCATCAACACTCACAATTTTGGCCGATTCTGGTCCGTTTTGTGGATTATTACACACTATTTTGGGGTCCCTGAGTTATTTCGCGATTGACGAACCCCGGGATACGTTTACGTGTCGGTCATGAACACTCACCATTTAACCGATTCCGGTCCGTTTCATGCACTATTACTCATTATTTTGGGGTACTAGTGCTATTTTCACGATTTACGATCCCCGGGGTACGTTTACATGTTCGTCGTCAACACTCACAGTTTTGTCCAATTCTAACCCGTTTTGTGGACTATTACTCAACATTTTGGGGTCCCGAAGTGATTTCCATAGTTGTCGAACCCCAAGTGTGCTTACGTGTCGGTCATCAACACTCATAATTTTTGCCGGTTCTCGCCCATTTCATCAACACTCACTGTTTTGGGGTCCCGGAGTGATTTCCACGATTGACGAACCCCGGAATGCATTTACATGTCGGTCATCAAGAATCGCGGTTTTTGTTGATTCTGGCCCGTTTGGTGCACTATTACTCACCGTTTTGGGGTCCCTAAGCGATTTCCATGGTTGTTGAACTCCAAGGTGCGCTTATGTGTCAGTCATCAACAATCACAGTTTTGGCCGATTCTGGCCCGTTTCGTAGACTATTACTCAGTTTTGGGGTCCGGGAGTGATTTCCGTGATTGACGAAAACTAGGGTGTGTTTATGTGTCAGTCATCAACACTTGCAAATTTGGCTGATTCTGGCAAGATTCGTGTACTATTACTCACTAATTTAGGGTCCCTGTGCGATTTCCATGATTGATGAACCTCGGGGCGCGTTTACGTGTCGTTCATTAATAATCCTAGGTTTATCCGATTCTGAGCTCTTTCATGGTCTATTCTCACAATTCTGGGGTCCCAGAGCGATTTCCACGATTGACGATCCCCTGGGTGTGTTTACATGTCTGTCGTCAACACTCACAGTTGTGTCCAATTCTGACCAGTTTCGTGGACTATTACTCACCGGTTTGCGGTCCCGAAGCGATATCCATAGTTGTTGAACCCCAGTGTGCGCTTACGTGTCGGTCACCTACACTCGCAATTTCAGCCGATTCTAGCCCGTTTCGTGGACTACTACTCACTGTTTTGGGGTCCCTGAGTGATTTCCATGATTGACGAACCCCGGGTTGCGTTTACGTGTCGGTCATCAACACTCATTTGGCCGATTCTGGTCCGTTTCGTGCAGTATTACTCACTGTTTTGGGGTCCCAGAGCGATTTTCATGATTGACGATCCCCGGGGTGCGTTTACATGTCCGTCGTCAACACTCATAGTTTTGTCAAATTCTGACCCGTTTTGTTGACTATTACTCACCATTTTGAGGTCCCGGAGTGATTTCCATAGTTGTTGAACCCCAAGGCATGCTTACGTGTCGGTCATCAACAATAATAATATTGGCCGATTCCGGCCCTTTCATGGACTATTCTCACAGTTTTGGGGTCCCAGAGCGATTTCCACGATTGACCATCCCCGGGGTGTGTTTCGTGGACTATTACTCACAGTTTTGCGGTCCCTGGTCGATTTCGACGATTGACAAACCCAGGGTGCATTTACGTGTCGGTCATCAACACTCAAAATTTTGGCCGATTCTGGTCCGTTTCGTGGATTATTACTCACTGTTTTGGGATCCCTGAGTTATTTCCATGAATGACGAACCCCGGGGTGCGTTTACGTGTTCATCGTCAACACTCACAGTTTTGTCCAATTCTGACCCGTTTTGTGGACTATGTCTCACCATTTTGGGGTCCCGAAGTGATTTCCATAGTTGTTGAACCCCAATATGTCAGTCATCAACAATCGCAATTTTGGCCGATTCTGGCCCGTTTAGTAGACTATTACTCAGTTTTGGGGCCCGGGAGTGATTTCCGCGATTGACGAACACTAGGGTGTGTTTATGTGTCGATCATCAACACTTGCAGATTTGGCTGATTCTGGCAAGTTTCGTGTACTATTACTCACTAATTTAGGGTCACTAAGCGATTTCCATGATTGACGAACCCCGGGGCGCGTTTATGTGTCGTTCATCAATAATCCTAGGTTTGTCCGATTCTCAGCTCTTTCATGGACTATTCTCACAGTTTTGGGGTCCCAAAGCGATTTCCATGATTGACGATCCCCGGGATGTGTTTACGTGTCCGTCGTCAACACTCACAGTTTTGGCCAGTTCAGACCTGTTTTGTGGACAATTACTCACCGTTTTGGGGTCCCAAAACGATTTCCATGGTTGTTGAACCCCAAGGTGCGCTTACGTGTCGGCGATGAACACCGGGGTGTGTTTATCTGTCAGTCATCAAAACTTGCAGTTTTGCCATTTCTGGCCCGTTTCGTGGACTATTACTCACTGATTTGGGGTCCGTGAGCGATTTCCATGATTGGCGAATCCCGGGGTGCGTTTATGTATTGTTCATCTAATACTAGATTTTTCCGATTATAGGCTCTTTCATGGACTATTACTCACCGTTTTGGGGTCCCAAAGCGATTACCATGGTTGTCGAACCCCAAGGTGTGCTTACGTGTTGGTCGTCAAGACTCGCAGTTTGGGCCGGTTCTGGCCCATTTCTTGGACTATTACTCAGTTTTTAGTTCCCGAAGTGATTTCCACGATTGACGAACCCTGGGGTGCGTTAACGTGTCGGTCATCAACACTCACAATTTTGGCCGATTCTGGTCCTTTTCGTGCACTATTACTCACCGTTTGGGGTCCTAGAGCGATTTCCAGGATTGACGATCCCCGTGGTGCATTTACATGTCCGTCATCTTTCTTCAACACTCACAGTATTGTCCAATTATGACCCGTTTTTTGGACTATTACTCACCGATTTGGAGCCCCAAAGTCATTTCCATAGTTGTTGAGCCCCAAGGTGCGCTTACATGTCGGTCATCAACACTCATACTTTTGGCCGATTCTAGCCTATTTCATGAACACTGGGTGCACTTACGGGGACTATTACTCACTGTTTTGGGGTCCCAAAGTGATTTCCACGATTAACGAACCCCGGGGTGCGTTTACATGTCGGACATCAACACTCACAGTGTTGGCTGATTCTTGGCCGTTTCGTGGACTATTACTCACCATTTTGGGGTCCCGAAGCGATTTCCATATATGGTGAACACAGTGTGCGATTACGTGTTGGTGACCCGAGTGTGCGATTACATGTTGGTCATCAACACTTGCAATTTTGGCCGATTCTGACCCGTTTCTTGGACTATTATTTAGTTTTGGGTTCCCAAAGTGATTTCCACGATTGACGAACCCCGGGGTGCGTTTACGTGTCGGTCATCAACACTCATAATTTTGGCCGATTCTGGGCCTTTCGTGCACCAATACTCACCATTTTGGGGCCCCAGAGCGATTTCCACGATTTACGATGCTCGGGGTGCGTTTATGTGTGCGTCGTCAACACTCGTAGTTTTGTCCAATTCTGACCCTTTTAGTGTACTATTACTCACCGTTTTGATGCCCGGAAGCGATTTCCATAGTTGTTGGACCCCAGGGTGCGATTACGTGTTAGTTATCAACACTCGCAATTTTGGCCGATTCTGGCCCGTTTCGTCGACTAATACTCACTGTTTTGGGGTCCCGGAATGATTTTCACGATTGACGAACCCCAAGGTGCGTTTACGTGTCAGTCATCAACACTCGCAATTTTGGCCGATTCTGGCCCGTTTCGTGGATTATTACTCACTGTTTTGGGGTCCCTGAGTGATTTCCATGATTGATGAACCCCGGGGTGCATTTACGTATCAGTGATTAACACTCACAAGTTTGGTCGATTCTGGCCCGTTTCTTGGACTAATACTCACCGTTTTGGGGTCCCAGGGCGATTTACGCGATTGACGGTCCCCGGGGTTCATTTACGTGTCCGTTGTCAACACTCACAATTTGGTCCAATTCTGACCCATTTTGTGGACTCTTACTCACCATTTGGGGTCCCGAAGAAATTTCCATAGTTGTTGACCCCGAAGGTGCGCTTACATGTCGGTCATCAACACTCATAATTTTGGCTGATTCTGGCCCATTTCGTGGACTATTACTCACTATTTTGGGTCCCCGGAGTGATTTCCACGATTAACGAACCCCGGGATGCGTTTACGCGTCAGTCATGAACACTCGCGGTTTTTGTCGATTCTAGCCCGTTTCATGGACTATTACTCACCGTTTTGGTGTCCCAAAGCGATTTCCATGGTTGTTGAACCCCAAGGTGCGCTTACATGTCGGTCATCAACAATCGTAGTTTTGGCCGATTCGGGCCCGTTTTGTAGACTATTACTGAGTTTTGGGGTCCCAGAGTGATTTCCATGATTGCGTTTACGTGTCGGTCATCAACATTTGCAGATTTGGCTGATTCTGGCAAGTTTCATGTATTATTACTCACTGATTTCGGGTCGCTGAGTAATTTTGATGATTGACAAACCCCGGGGCGCATTTACATGTCGTTCATCAATAATCGTTTGTCCGATTCCGAGCTCTTTCGTGGACTATTCTCACCACTTTGGGGTCCTAGAGCGACTTCCACGATTGACGATCCCCGGGGTACCTTTACGTGTCCGTCGTAAACACGCACAGTTTGGGCCGGTTCTGGCCCGTTTCGTGGACTATTACTTAGTTTTGGGTTCCCGAAGTGATTTCCACGGTTGACGAACCCTGGGGTGCGTTTACGTATCGGTCATCAACACTCAAAATTTTGGCCGATTATGGCCCATTTCGTTGACTATTAATCACTATTTTTGGGTCCCAGAGTGATTTCCACGGTTGACAAACCCCGGGATGCATTTACGTGTCGGCCATCAACACTCACGGTTTTTGTCGATTCTGGCCCGTTTTGCTACTAACCTTTTTCGGGTCCCAAAACGATTTCCATGGTTGTTGAACCCCAATGTGCGCTTACGTGTCAGTCATTAACATTCATAGTTTTTGCCGATTCTGACCCGTTTCATGAACTATTACTCACTGTTTTGGGGTCCCGGAGTGATTTCCACGATTAATGAACCCCGGGATGCGTTTACGTGTCGGACATCAACACTCACAGTTTTGGCCGATTCTGGCCCGCTTCGTGGACTATCTAGTCATGTTTGTTTTTTGTGTTCTATCAACACCAAATGTAAAAAAATATGGGCCGACCTGAACAAGTATCAATCTTTATCTCCTTCGACGGTCAGTGCCACATTGTCCAACATGAACAGGTGTTGATCTCATTGGACTTATATCTTGGCAAAATTCAGTGTCATTCTGAACCTGCTTCATGGGAGGCCTTCCTGGTAGGACGGGAAGGGGACTATCTCGAAGCATGTTTTTGTCGACATCCTTGAAGTGGACCAACAACCTTCTACCAACATGAATAGCATCCTTTCCAAGTTTCATAGCTTTTTGACGTTGTAAGGATTATCTTGGGCTTTTGCGGAAATAAATCATATAATAATTACTTTTTTTCTGCACCTGTTTTTTTCTGCGCTCGAGGGTGGGCTGCCATGCATGCGCGTCATTGGGCTGTGTAAAGAAGCCCACCCGTTAGACCATGCGATGTACGTCGCTGTTGCATGCGCCTGAGCGAGCCTACGTTGCATGTGGTTGCATGCATGCGCCCGCTTTAGCCTACGTTGCATGTGTGCACATCCGCGAAGGAGCACGCGCCACAGAGCCATCCCCGCTTGAACCGACCAACGGCACATAGGGCAGCAATTAAACTTAGCATTTTGGTTCACACTACAGTTTCCCACGTGTGTACACTCCTGATGCTGCGGTGGGTGGAAAATTTGTTCACATTTGACCCCATTACTGCCACGGTGGCTATTTAAGACACCTATCATGTTCCTCTTCCTCTCACACCCTTCATCCATCTCCCATACTCTCCCACTTGCATTTTGCGTCCTCCCTTCTTCTTCTTCACCACCAATAGCCCCAAGAACCAGCCCGCCGCAACCATGCAGTACACCGGGCAAACCTACCGCTTCCCCCCCACCGTGCCGGACATGCTCTACCCCGCCGAGGTGTACGTTGAGAGCACCCTTTGTGTGTGGGCAATGTCAAGGTGGAGGGGCGCAAGGGGGTTAACCGACTTCTTCCTTGGGGCCGGCTATGGGCACCTCCCTCGAGGATCTCCAAGGATGTACCGAGTCGAGGAGGTCATCCACAACGGGGTTGTGGTTGCTATCCTTGCCCACTTCACCAACCCCTTCGACGCGTTCTACCTCCTCGGCCGCGTGTTCTGTTGTGGCTGCGAGTTCATAGTTTCACCACCCATAACATCTTCACGGACTACGACAACATCTTCCCCACGGAGGAGTGCATGCATACTCTGCCGTACCACAACAACAACACTGCAGAGGAGCAGTGAAGGGCGCCCGGAGGAGGAGCAAGGAGGAGCCTGGTGGAGAAACGGCGGCCATCTATCTATCGATCTATCTTTTTTAGCTAAACAATCTATCTATACATATTTGTCTTGGTGTTATTTAAGTTGTAAGCATACTATATCTCATGTTGTGGGCTTTCGTTGGCCCGTATTATCGATAATTATTATACAAAGTTTTACAGTGGTTGGGCTTTTTGGAACCGTTTTAATCTATGGCATTTTAGTCATAGGAAAAAATTGTCTCAAAAAAAGTCATAGGGAAAAAACAATCACGCGCCACCCCTCTCATCCAATGCAGAACCGCCACCACCATCATCCTTCCCCTCACCCATCACCATTACAACCGCGACATCTCCTCCCTCCCCTGCATTCCAAGTCCACGTTAGCCTTCTCCTCCTTCTCGCGGCCGCAACTTTGCTCGTCTCCTCTTCCACATCCCACACCCATCTTCCATCCACGCAAGAACCTCGGTGGAGGAGAAGATCACCGGCAACGAGAACGCCTACTTCGTGGAGATCGCCCGCGGCGACCAGGTCAAGATGGCCAAGTTGACGGAGATTCGTTCTTGGTTTAACAACACAAGGGAGTTGAACTGGACGGCAATGGCCACTTTCAAAGCAATGACATCTAGGGAGAAGAAAAAGCTCCCCCCCCACCCCCATGCCCGCACAACCTATGCACAAGATCGAGATCCTCCTGTGGGTGATGGAGCAGGCTAATTCGTCCAACCCATGGGACAGGCGCAGGTGGTGGGCGTTCAGATCCAGGGTAGAGCATCCCCTGGATCAGGAACCCATGATGCACGAGGTGTCGTTGCAGATTGTGGAGCCTCCAACGGAGTCATCGGAGACTTCAGAGCGCATGAGGAGGAGGAGAGTGGTCACAACCTTGCTGCCCCGCCGTTCTCCATGCTTCCCTAGCCGCTCCCCTCATCTGAACGGCGGTGGTACCGTTGTTTAGAGTAAGCTTCCCCACTCCTAATCTTCCTACTGTTCGTGCTTATATTTGTGGTGGTAGTGATTGAGTACATGCTTTTGGGGGCTGGATTATGATGTATATGAACCCTAGGCTAAATTTGTAGTGTTGTAGTGGTAGAATTTGATGTGCACCTGCACTTCTAATCCAAAAATTTGTTATGTGTCTTTCTATTATTAAGTGTTTCATACTACATTTGAACCCTTTTTTTTGAGTTGCTGATTGCTTTTTGGAAGAGCTACCATCTCTTATGGAGATGCTCATGTTGTATGTCTTGTTCTCCATGATTTGTACTAGCATTCTGTGCAGTTAGATGCCATGACAAGCCATGTAGCATATTTATTTATTGCCTCCAACATGCCATCATTTTACTCTGTGCATCTCAGCAAGTATAAATCTGTCAGCTATAAAACTTTGCAAATTTGCTTGATGGTTCCCACTAAACTATAAACCCACCTTTTGTTTTTAGAGTAAGCCACTGACATCCGGGTCCCACGACAATCACACACACACACACAAATGCTCCTAGTCATGTGGCCCCTGGCCCACTGGCCATCCTCGATGGCTAACCAACCTCAGTGTGCCTCTACCAATAATAGCATCCCTTTCTGTTATACAACTATGCAACTTTGCTTGAATGTTACCACTAAAAATATAACACCTATGGCCATGCTTCCTAAAAAATATTTGCATTATGTTGTCAATACTTTCATGCCATGCCTTTTGTTGATATGTCAAGTTTATGTTGCATGTTAAAATCTTGCTCTAAAGTGGCCATGTTAATATAATTGTTTGCTGTTAAAAGTATGTTGCAACTTGTGAGCTTGGTTTTGTTTGCTTGTTGTAACCATCATGTCAACACTGCTAGTCAATATAGTTGTTTCAGCATAACTGTAATTTTCACTAAGTCCTAACCTGTAACAGCAACTTTCACATTCTTGTTTCGCAGGAAAAAAAACTGGAGTTCACAAGGATGGAGACCTGGAGTTGTGAGGCTAGGAGGCTGATGGCGCTGCTGCTGGCTGATCCTTCTTCTTCCAGCTTTTATTCCTCCTTTTCTCTCTACTCGTCGGATTCCTGGGCTACATCCCTATGTTTGTTGATGTATTAAGTTTATCCTTTGAATTTGTAGTGTTTGATTTAATGTGGAAGTACCGTAATCTCTAATAAAGAGATGTTGGTTCTATGACTGATACTTTCTAGGTGCATGCTTAAATTCAATATTTACGGATTTTTTTTGAATTGTTTGGATTGCTTACCACATGTGTCACATTGTCAATATTTAGGGCTTATTAACATATGAAAACAATAATTCAATCGCCTATATAACTGTGTACAACATAATTCTCAAGATAAATTGAAACATGACACGTGCACATGCAATTTGCCAACAAGTGCAGTTGTAGTAGAAAAAGACAGCATGTGCACGTATCCAACCGTGCCTCCTACGATTTTGTTCCATGCTTTTGTCACCACATATCTTTCGAATTAAAAAATATAAGGTGATTTCTCATAATAAACCGTTTTGGAGAGAAATTTGCAACCAACCAAAAATATCTACTACATGCAACTTGGCCACTGTGGGGAGATTGGATCGACTCCTAGATTATATGGTGAGGCCATCGTGATCATGCGAGAAGAATTCTTTTTTTCGAGGGAAGGTAGGAATTTTGGATGGTTACAAAATGGACCTTATTCTAATTAAGGAAATTGTTATTTAACAGAAACCTTGTTATTTTCAAGCCATTATAAAAATAACTAAATTGTTATGGCAAAAAAGAGTTGATTATGGGTTAGTTTGTTTTGTGCACACGTACGTGTAGTGGTGCATGTTGTGGGCCCGGGTAGCTCTAGGTGCATACGGTGTATCATGCTGGCTCGGGGTGCACAAGGTAGTAACCTCGTGAATTGGGGTGAAAGACTTGTCCTAATTCTATTTTGTGGTGTGCGACATATGAGTCTACCCAGGGGGAATGCTGGGCTTGGGGGCTCCCGTAAGTGGTGTGGGTCTAGTGCGTTAGTGGTGCGCCACGTGAGTCTAGACGGCGAGGATGCATGGTTTGGATCTAGCTTCCTTGAGGTAACGTGTCTGGTTTGCGCACTTAGTGTGGGCCCGTTCTGTCGTTTTCATCAGTACTTTCTCTCGGGTCAACGGAGAACAATCCAAACGCGCATGCTAGCTCCCTGCCTTTCCTGGGTCCCGTGTGCCATATTCGGGAAATTTGCCGCATTTCTAGGGTAGTATCATCGGGAATTCACGATCCATACCATGGCCACATGAAATCATAGCAGGGAATGGGGTGACAATCACATGCTAAGCTCTTTGGTCCATATATATGAGTCATGTGCCACCAAAGAGAAGGGCCGCCTCGGAGCTATTGTCCATTGAGAGGAAACGAGTCTGGCCTACGAACGGTGTGCGGGGCCTGCCCCTTCATCTGCTTGAGAACTCTATGCCGCAATATGTGGACCCTAGCAACCAAGGCCCATCCCGTGCACCGCACGCCAACTGGACCCACACCATGCATGCACGCATGGCCAAGTAGACACCCACCGGTCAAGCTTGACAATGAACACAAGATGCATGCGCACTCATTAGCCACCTAGCCCCGAGCCATGCACACCTAGAAAGCTAAACTCAAACCATGCGGCGTTTGCCAGGTTCACCCACACAATCCATCCACTATTGACCCCACCTCGGTTCGTTGGACCTCCCACACGAGTCCCTTGCCTCGGCATGCCAGGTATGTCAAAGCAGCATGCGACTACACATATTTCACACCGAGATATGGCGGCATTCACTAGTGCCAGCAAACCTGTGCACCTGAGCATCTCTACCCATGATGGACACTAGCGCATGGTGAGGATCGAGAAGCCTAGCGGCACATGATGTCAGCCCGATTGGCTGGGGGTGCATGACATGGGTCTAGATGAAATGCATGGCATCACATGGATCCACATTCCCCTGCCCAATACGAGACAACGGGCATATACCAGACGAATCCAAGCGGTCACCGACGAAGCTTGGATGCCATGTGTTATGTGCATGCTGAATTTCAATATTTAGGAATTATAAACATACGAAAAATAATAATTCAAGCGTCTATGTAAGGTGTACAACATAATTTTCAATAAAAAATTGAAACATGACACATGCACATGCAATTTTCCAACAAGTGCACTTGTAGTACAAAAAGACAGCATGTGCACGTATCCCACCATGCCTTCTACAATTGTTGTTCCATGTTTTTTCGCCACTTATCTTTGGAAGGAAAAAACAAAAGAATGTGATTTTCCCATAATAAACCGAGATGCTGAGATGGTTGCTACCAACCAAGATAGTTAGTGCATGGAAGTTGTCCCCCGTGGGGAGATTGGATCGACCACTCCTAGATTATAGGGCGAGGCCACCGATAACGTGATCGTGAGAGGGTGAAGAAGGATTTGTTTTTTCGAGGGAAAGGAAGGAATTTTGTGGGTTTACAAAAAGGAATGCACCCCTTTTTGAGGGACAAAAAATACACGTTATAATGTGTAATTGATGAAAGTATAATTTAACAGAAACCTTGCTATTTTCAAGCAATTTAAAAACAACTTACTTGTTTTGGCAAAAAAAATGTTGATAATGTGATAGTCCATTTTGTGGACACTTACATGTAGTGGTGCATGTTGTGGAAATCGGGGTGAATGTCTTGTGCTAAGCTATTTTGCGGGGTGCGACATATGAGTCTATACGGGGAATGGTTGGCTTGGGGGCCGACGTAAGTGGTGTGGGTCTAGTACCTAAGTGGTGCACCACGTGGGTCTAGGCGGCGGGGGTTCATGGTTTGAATCTAGCTACATTGAGGTAACGCGTCCGATTTGTGCAATGAATGTGGGCCCGTTCCTCCATTTTCGTCGATGCTTTCTCTCGGGTCCATGGAGAACAATCCAAAAGCGCATGCAAGGTCTCGGCCTTTCTCGGAGCCCGCGCGTGCCATATTCGGGACATTTGTCGCATTTCTAGGGTAGTATCCTCGGAAATTCAGGATCTATATCGCGGCCACATGAAATCACAGCAGGGATTGGGGGTGACTGTTCCATGCTAAGCTCTGGTCCATATATGATCCATGTGCGACCAATGGGAAGGGCTACCTCAGAGCAGTTGTTAAGGGCAAAAATGTCGGGTATCGTCTGCCGCAACTATAATCCATGCAAATTCATGAGGGATCAGAATTTCTTGGCACCTTTCGCGGTGTGGGTGTGGTCGAACATCGAGAGCGGCACGCATAAGCCTTCACATAGGTTGTGTGTAAATGTGACCAAAACGCATCCCGGAAGTAGCCATCGAGAGGGAACAAGTCCTGGTTGTGGACAGACCGGGACCCGCCCCTTCATCTGCTTCAAAACTCTGTGCCGCAAGTTGTGGGCCCTAGGCACCAAGGCACATCCCGTGCGCCGCACACAAACTAGACCCACACCATGCATGCATGCATGGCCACATAGACAACCACCATTCAACCTTGACAATGTACAGATGATGCATGCGCACTCATTAGCCATCTAGCCCCCCAGCCATGCACACTTAGCCTCCTAAACTCAAACCATGCACCGTTAGCCAGGTTGACCCCACCATGGTTCATTGGACCTTCGACGAGTCCCTCCAGTCGGTATGCCAGGCATTCCAAAGAGACACGAGGCTACACATATTGCACACCGAGATCTGACGCCATTCACTAGTGCTAGCAAACCTGTCCGCATGAGCCTCTCTGCACATGGTGAACACTAGCTCGTTGTTTGGATCGACAAGGGTAGTGGCGCATGTTTTGGCCCGATTGGCTAGGGGTGCATGATATGGGTCCAGATGAAACACATGGCATCACGTGGATCAACGTTCCCCTCCTCGGTAGCGAACATCAGATATATGGCAGACGAATCCGTGCGGTTGCTGACGAAGTTTTGTCACATCCATTTGCCATTCCTTTGTTTGTAAAGTTTTACAACATATTTTTGGACAAATATAAAACATGACACATGCAGATGAAACAAGCCTACAAATGCAGTTGTACCACTGTATGACTCTGTTTTGTGTAATGAGGGAGTAGTTGCATTACACAATTTTTTGAAGGGAAGTTGCATTACTCCTAAATCATGGCTATGCATGATCGGGCTATTCATTTTAGTGAGAAGTTGCGTTATGACGTGGCAAACGTGGTGGTGTGAACAATGCACGAGGAGGTGTGCACGTGGCAACAAATGCGTTTGACTGCAAAGGACAAAATCGGTTGCTCCGCTGCCCCATAGCACGCTCTGCTTCCCCATAGCATTAATATCATCGCCGCCCCCTGCTTCCCTTCCTCTTCTCCATCCACAAATCCACAAATAGGAGGGTTTTCTACTCCCATGCATCACCACTTGCCGTGCCCTTCCCGTCGCTGCACCTCCGCTGTTGAGATGCCAAGCGCACCATGGGAGGGAGGTCCGACGGCGGGGCCAACACCATGGCGCACGAAGCATCCAAGCCCCGTGCGAAGCTGCGCTTGGAGAAACCCGTCCCCGCCGGTGAGGGGTCCAGCCGGCAGCAAGGCGGCCTTGACGTCGTCGACCACACCCAGGCTTCGATGCAAGTGGCTCCTCCGCCGGAGCAGGTGACTCCTCTGCACCGCCATCTGCCTCCTCTGCAGCAGCTGGTGGTCAGTCCTATTTTTGGAAATATCCTATATTTCCTTGTTCAGTCCTTTATCTATTTTTGGGCATGGCTAGGGTTTCTTCTTTTCTTCCCTCTATGAAATCGGTACCTAGATTCGTAAGATCCGTTAGGTTTCAGGGCAGATCCACATGGGTGCATGGGTGTGGGCGTCGGCTCCTCATTGTATAGGTTATCTTGTTTTTAAAGTCTACCAACCACTCCGATCCCATGGCTCTCGTGCATCTAAAATGAGTTGATGCCAAATTTTAAGATAGATCTATCATCCACCCGAAATTTTTTTCCCAGAATTTCTTATATATGGTTCTTTTATTGCTAAATGGACTAAAAGTGGTGTAGTTTGTGCACTAAACTTCATGTCAATTTGTATAAAACAAGCCTCTCACGCTTAACCCAGCAGACACATTTTTTTTCATTCAATTTGCTCAACACCAATTGCTTGATTCCTGGAGTCCAATCTCCATAGGCTGTAATATTTTAGACTTGTTATCATCCCTACTTGAAATATATTATTTGGTTTCTTATTTTTAGCATAATATTTTCTACAAGTAAAGGATAACAACACCATGCCTTGTTTACGAAAATGTCATACGAAATAATCTTCATTTTCTATCATTCATGTCTGTACTGTCAGTATGATGGAAAATTAATATTTTCACATGAACATTTTAGATATTACTCATAACTCTTTCATTTCTTGAGTAACATAAGCAGAGCCAGAAGAATGCCTTCTGGAGTAAAAAGCCAACTTGATGTCAGCCATTTGAAAAATATTGTTGTGGTTTTAGTTTGCAATATAAATTATTGAACACCCAACTTCGAAATCCTGGATCCGAAGCTGTGTTGCTAGGTTGCATTATTTTACACATGTATATGACATTTTTCGATCTATATAAAATATTCTGCTTTTTATGTGGGACCAGGTAGCTGCTCTGGCTCCTTAGATAGAGCAGGTGTATCCTCTGCCGCGGGTGACGCCTCCTGTGCCCGAGCCTGTGGTCGTCGGCGACGTCAACAAAGAAGATGTTAGTCATCTATCTCCTTTAATTTTTTGTAAAATCCTAGGTATGCTCTAGTCAGTCGTTTTCTCTATTTTTGGGGAAGGCCATGGTTACTTTTTATCTTTGATCGATGGACTCCATATCAATATTCTTTAGATGTGTTAGGTAACTAGCTAGGTTACATGTGTTGAGCCCAGTATAGGCAATATTTTGATCTAGATAAATTATTCCGCTAATAAAAACAACTAGGTTTGGTGATTGTGCTAATACAAATACGTAGCTGGACCTTGGAATTGAATTGCCTATGTACGTGATTGTGAAAATATTTTCTGCAACTTAATGATAACAACACCATGCCTTGTTTATCAAAATGTCATATTGTATGGTCATGAAGTAAATAATCTTCATTTTCTGTCATTCATGTCAGTACTATCATTACGATGGACAAAGAATCTTTTCACATGAAAATTTTAGATATTCCTCCCTCCATTTGAAAAATATTGTTGTGGTTTTAGTTTGCAATATGAATTTTTGAACACCCAAGTATGAAATCTTGGATCCGCAGCTATGTAGCTAGATTACATTTATTGTGGCATGTATATGTCAGTTTTTGACCTATATAAATTATTCTGCTAATAATCCGCAACAGGTAGCTCCTCTGGCTTGTTTGCAAGAGCAGGTGGTGGCTCCTCAACATCAGCCGGGTGTTGCCTCGTCTGCCCCCACCTGTGGTCGTCGCCGACGAGAACGAAGAAGAAGAGGTTAGTCATCTATCCCATTTATTTATTTATTTATTTATTTATTTTTTAATATCCTATGTATGAGGCAATAAGGTATTAAAATGTTGATTACATGTTTGGTTGCACTTAATCGATCTTTGGTTTAAATGTTCCATAAGTGCCTGTGGCAATGATTTTAAAGATTGATTATCTCTAAGCAATGGCTACTTTACAAAGAAATTGGATATCATCAATGTTTTACTTGAGTTGTTTTAATTAGTTCTTTTGTAGGGTTTTTATCATTTATGCCACCACTTGTATCCCACTACTCAGTTTTTTCATTAGAAGTTATAGCCGCTCAAAAATGCCATCGATTCATGAGATGCTTACTCAAAAATGCCATTAGATGTATCAAAACGGCCATCGTTCCGTTAGATGTTTGCTCAATAATGCCATTAGACATTGTTATTTTCATGTAAAACTTGTTGACCATCCAGTATGACAAAAAAAAGCCTAGACCCACATTTCAGTTCTCTCTATCTCACAATGATAAGTGTGGCCCCACTTGTGAGGAGTAAGTAAGCGAATAATTTTACAGGAAAATAAGAACGTTGTTGGATCAAGTGGGCCCAAACTTTATTATAGTGAGATAGAGGGAGAGTTGGCACGTTGGTCCATAGGTATTGGTGCCATTATAACATGTCAAAAGAGATATGATATCACAATAATGATGTGCGGTGCAATTTTTGAGCATGTGTGTAACGAAGCGATGGCTTTTTTACCAGTAGAAATTCCTAGTGGCGATACTTAGTTGTGGGACACAACTGGTGGCATAAATGATAAAAACCCTATTTGGAAGTACAACATTTGGGATCACTTATTGTCAGCATTCATAATAACTACTTTACCTAGAACGTCGAATGGTTCAAGAACATTGATGGGTGGGGTATCGATTAACATAGGAAACTTCCACGCCGATAACATGGGTACTTTCAATATCCATCATCATAAGCACACAAAATTCTAACCCTAAATAGATACAGCTCACTAGGTATTTTATCTAGCCATGCATGTAAGTTATATGTCATTTTTTTGCATTAGTACATCTGTATGCTGCTCTGCCATGTTACATCATCAGTTCATGCATTTTTATGTAATAAGTGAATTTTGTTGCACTAAAGGGTTGTTTGGTTTGTGAATAAGTTTGCCAAAGATTGCCACACATAAGGTTAGTCCAGTTTTACCAACTTAAGTGAGTGTTTGGTTCCAGCCACACCTTAGGCAAGCCACACTTGGGTCCCACATGGCATACACACAAAAAGTCTTGCAAGATTCCCTTAGGCTTGCCAACTTGTGGCTCTCATTTTGATGAACTAACCTTAGGCAAGCTTGGGAAAAATGTGTGGCAAAATGTGGCAATGCTAGTGCTCTCTTCGACATGTATGGTTGATCCTTCATTTTTTTAATATATGGTACTATCCCATTTAGTTGCTTATGTAGCAAATAATAAGTTATGCATTTATTTTTTCAACATAATTTGAAGATATTTTACGCTGTCATCAATTACATTATGTTTCATAGACTCTGTGTCTGCTGAATTGTCATATTAAATATACTTACGCAACATTTTGTACTACATGTAGGTCCTAAGTGACGACGTCGACGGCGACCCAGAAACCCAGAGGATCTATAGGAGGCAGAAGGTGAGGTTGCTGGACAGTGGTGAGCTTGACAAAAGTGCGAGGCCTAGATTCAGAAGCGGGGGCTACGGATGCCCTTACCAAAACACGATGATGAAAGGCAGCCTGACGAGTGTCATTCAACATGCACTCGGAAAATCCCAAGGCAGCATCAAGAATGGCTATGCTTTCAGGGTGAAGCATGCCGCGTACGCCGAGTACTTGATGAGGCTTTAGGGAAGTGCGCACCCTCGCAGCTAGAACTGACGCTCTTTTGGTTTTAACTATGCTAAGTACTACCCTATGCTAACTTTATTGGTGAACGTTTACGGTTGAACTATGTGCACCAGTACTGCTAAGTGGTGCTTGCTTTTGTATATATGGAAGCATTGAACTAAGGTAGACCTATGTTAATTGGTGTGTGGTTTGGCATCTCTGCTTGTTAAACTCATGCTCATTAATCATCGGCTCGTTGAGATTAAGTAGCATAAAACTGTGATTGGCTAGGTTCGTTTAAAGCTAGTTAAGCTTGTGATCGCTCGTTACTAGATTCTGATGTGTTATGGTATACATGATGAGTGTGAACATGTGGTTTTCAAGAAGGAAGATGGTGAGTCGGAAAGGAAATGCACTAGTTTACTGCCTAAGGTATTGATACAAGTAATACTAGAACCATCGTGTTGGTTGTGGCGTGGCTACATGATGATCACAAAGTCTAGATCCAAGCAATACTAGATCACTTGATGACAATTTGATCTGATGTTTCACAAGTCTTGAGCACTAGGGTTTATGTACACAATTTTCAATCCCCAACCCATCCACCCCGGACACGATCTTTGGATTGCATCACGTAGATGTACAAAATCCAGTTCCTAGCTCCTGCCCCAAACGCCTACGCTTGTGTTTTTTTCAGGAACCTAATTAAGCACCTATATAAGCGCCACTGCATTGAAGGTGTCCAACACAGACCGATCAATTTTTCTCACTAGTATTTCCGCTATACTAGGTAACTACCAATTACTCCCCACATCACTCCCCCTAGGGTACACTCTAAAACCATCGCCGCCGCTCACACGCCCCCCTCCCTACCATCGGATACGAAATCCAGAGGTCGATTGGCCATCATGACAGATCGTGGCCATGGACGTGGGGGGCCTGTCATGGACGCTATCATGATAGATTGTGGACTTGCGGGGCTAACCACCGAAATCGTCGTCCAGCGCATGGATCAGGATCCCCACGAGAAAGATTTGGACTACTAGGTGTTCGATCCAGAGAAGCATCGTGTCAACGAGGAGGTGCACTACTCCATCGTTGATCACAAGCAGCAGCAAATGCACGGCATGGACTGGAATTTGCATTTTTTTAAATACGAATAAATATTTTAATTATCATAGTTTTTGCAAAAATGTTACATTTATTAAATTTAATCACAAAAATGCATACAATTCAATTATTGATATTTTCTAATATTTGTAACCTTGCATCTAATAGTTTACCATTTTAATCGTTAACCATTATTTTCATATATATACTGTGGAGTGCTTAAAATTATTGAAGATCAATTGGTGTACTGAAAGACTCATCCACATGCAATATGAACAGCAGTGTATTTTTAGGGTTTCTTCAAAAGCACACATGTGGTCATGCTGATCTTTTCTTATTGGTCAGAATTGGTAAAGCTGACAAATCTGCATCTAATCTGGACCAATACTTTGTTCCTTTTGTGGGCCTGTACAAGTGGGAGGCAGAGAGAAAAATGAGCAATGGCCCCAACCCCAACCCCACCCCCATTCCCAATCCCAGCACACTTCATTCTTTGCCGAGACAGAGAGGCGACACGGAGGGCGGCGACTAGGGCTTGCCAAGCCGTCACCTTAGCCGCCCCCGTCATTGTCAAATCGATCGGATCCGCGAGGCCACCCACTCCCCCCTGCTCTAGCCACGATTCTCCACTGCTTCGTCGGCAACAAGGTCCGACAACGACACCTCTTCTCCCCAATCTTGGCCATGCCGCCCGAAGCTCCGGTGGGCCAACTTCGAACAAGTCTACACCAGCCCCATCTGGTACCACTTTACAGGTAAGATTGATCTTCCCTGCCATTCGCATGTCGATCTGACCTTAATTTTGCGATCTAGCAGCACCACCCAAGTTAAAATTTGACAGTTGCTTGTGTGCATGTTTCGGGTATTCGCAGATTTACTGTCAACTAGTAGGTCATATTGCAACAAGTAATTTCACAGCAAGTTATCTGACAATGTAATGCATAATCATAGTTTTACTTGTTCGTATGGGTACTAATGGGTAAACACTTTAATGGCAAGTAAGAGAAAAGAGTGGGTGTTGGCCAGCGTACCTTGCTCGTCGACATAGCCTTCACTATGCTATCATCTTGCTTGACAGATGCTATCAAGTACTTTTTCTCCCTGGAAGATGACCCCCCACTGGTAGATATTGAAAAAGTATATTCACAGGAGCATACACATGTTTTGGTTTGTTGGGATAGTTTGAAGACTGTGTATATGTATTTGTTGATGCTTAGTTATTAAAAACTAAAAAGGTGAGCATAGAAGCAGTCCATGAGGAAATTTGTAATGATGGAATGAGGATCAGTTATAGTTTCATGTATTACTCGATGGTAGTATGATGATTAATGCATATTTTGAAGGATTTGTCAAGTATAGACTGCTCTTGATTGGTGCATGTTTTTGAAGATATGTGCACACATGTAATTTTTTTGGTTGGTGCATATTTTTGATGATTGTTGTTACTGCTTACTTGAATTATGTCAGCCTATCTCCAAGATATGGTATGGGCTTGTTGGGGTCAATGAAGAATTGCTATGAGCTAGTAGTTCACATTGCAACAAATTCCTCACTGAGGGATTTTCTGCCATTATACTTCATAATCATGATTTTACTTGTTGGTATGGGTAGTAATGAGTAAATAAATAGCAAGTATACAAAAGGGTGACTGTTGGTCAGCATACCTTGCTTGTTCTCATAGCCTTCACTATGTTGTCATCTTGCTTGAGAGATGCTATCATGTCCTTATTCTCACTGGAAATTGGAAAATTAACCTCCGCAGCTACCTCTAAAAATGTTATGTACAACAGAAAATGCATTATTTGGTTTGGTGGGACAATTTACATACTTTATATTTATTACCTGATGGTACCACACAACAGCCCATCAGGAAATTTGCAGTGATCAAAGGCAGATCAGTTATAGTTTCACGTATTGCTCGATGAGAGAAGTCAATCATGGTTCATTTTTACATGGCTACTACTTGGTTGGTTACCAAGTTTTCTTGTCCAACTCACCTAAATGTGCCAATATTTGGCAATGCCAACATGGCTAGCAAGTCAATCATGATCTATTAGCATGAATTGTTCGATGCCAACATTTGGTGTGCCAATATCTGGCACAATGCCAGATGTTCGCTACTGATTGGTTGGCTACCAACTATTTATGCCAATGTCACAAAAATATGCCAAAAAATTGTAACTTTGAAATATCCTAATTGGTCCTGTCTGCCCAGTGATTATGAATCTAACCACTAGTCTTGACTAGTCGCGGAAATAATTGTCGACTAGCTTTTTCGTGGAGATATTTATACGTGAACTACGTACTTAGCAAGAAGTATGCAAAAATATTTTTCACATTTTATATGGTGCTAACAAGTCCTAATGGAACACTGATTTCATATATCAATAACTAACATTTGTTCATTGCAATGCATGCAACAGGTTTGAATGGCAAGGGAAACCATCCTCATCAGCAGTGAAGAGAGTGATCACTGGACCACCTCAGGTGATGCTTCAGATGGCACTTCACATGGGAGTGACGGCTATAGCGGTGATGACGACACCTCTAGCGACTATACCACTGATGATAGTTCTGATGGAGATGCATATGTGGACCACGATCCTATCTTGGCACACAGGGGTAAAGTTCTATATGGCTGGTCAGATATTAAATGAACCGTGAAATGTCTAAAGTTGAAGTTTGAGTGACACTTGATTACCACACATTACTCTGTTTGGGTTCTACATGACCTTCCAAATCAACATTGACAGAACTAGAGTTTACATAGAGCAGTGTTTAGTTGTTAGTTTATATAAATCAAATATACAATTTGCCCATGTTTCTATGATATATTGTTGGGTGGATGTGATTGGGTTATCTATGTCCTTCCTTTCTTGATCATTGGAGTAGGCATTGATCATCAACTGAATGTTGATGTTCTAGATCTTACGTATGAAATTATTTACTACTCTGTCATCTTAATTTTTTTATACAGGTCTAGGAAACCTGGTGAGAAGAGGAACTTTCAAGGATTGCATCTTCTACGGAAACCATGTATTGCTAAACCATGATCGGTGGGACCGTATCAAATCCATAGTAAAGCAGTGCCAACCTCCCGTACCATACTATGTCAGCACTGCCTCGCTAGGAAGTCATCAGAGGGAAGAGCAAGATGGGAAACACTTGGACTTTTTTTTTGCAAATCATACTTCACAAGTGAAAATGCCATCATGTAGAGACAAAGAGGAGGAAGGGCGTTGTTGTGCAAATCATACTTACTTTTTTTGTGTGCAAATCATACTTAATTTTTTATGTAACATTATTTATTTCCCTGTGCAATCAGTGGTTCTCCAAGGATTATAGTGAGGCCTACCTCAAAGATTATCTGCGAAATCCCATGGTTGTGCGTGTCACCAACGAAAATTTTGAAGGTAATAAAAAGGTCTTGTTCAAGATGGGCAAGAAGGACAAGCGTGCGATCATGACGAAGAAATGGAGAGAAGTGGTTGAGGGTGCCAAAATGAAAGAAGATCAAATGACTATCTTCAGGTTCATGGAAAGGAGTGGAGGTGGGCTTAGGGTGAACATGGCCAGTGGCATGAGGATTGGTTGACCCATGGCAGTAGTTTGACGCTAGTTTTATAATCTGTATGTACTAGCTAGTAACTGGAAGTTGGTAGTATCAGCTTTTGGGTCCAGTAAGTGCAACTTACTAGTAATTGGTACTTGGTAGTAACTGGTACTTTGGTTGTATAACTTCTGTGTCCGACTAGATATGAAGATCGTCCAGTAAGTGGAACTTGGCAGTAACTTGGTGGTAGTATGAACCCTATGTGGCGTAATGTAATTTCTATGCAAGTCTATATATATAACACACCCTGGTACCCTCCTTTATATATTTACCTTTATGGAATGCAATGATATTTCCTTTTTTTCCATGGTGATGCTAGTATTTTTTAAATCAAATCTCACCGGGTTTCAAATGTATTAGATGCTACTTTCATTTTTAGAACGAGGTTTTTGTGTTGGCTAGTACGAGTTATTTTGAAAATGCGGTTTGTATGTGTCGCGCAAAAAAATGCAATGCAAAAACAAAAACTTGTGGGTCGAAATGCAATACAAAAAATGATGTTTCTGTTATTTTCGAAATGGCATGCTATTTTTAAAAATAGAGCAAACCAACATGTTTTTTTAATTTGAAAAACAGTATACTAAAAAACATGTTATCTTTAAAAAAGCATAATTAAAACAATGATGTTTTCAAAATTAGCATGCTGCTTTCAAAACAACATATTTAAAAAAGCATGTAATTTTTGAAATCAACATGCTATTTTAAAAACAGCATTATATTTTTGAAAACAATGTTATATTTTTAGAATGAGGTTGTTATTTTGAAATCAGCATGCTATTTTTAAAAACAACATATTCAAAACAACATGATATATTTAAAATCAGCCTGCTATTTTTGAAATCAGCATCTTATTTTAAAAGTAGCATATTGAAATAGCATTATATTTTTAAAATAAGCATGCTATTTTTGAAATCAGCATGCTATTTTCAAAGTAGCATATTGAAAAGAGCATCATATTTTTAGAAGTAGCATGTTATTTTTGAAATCAGCATTTTTGAAATCAGCATTATATTTTTAAAATCACCATGCTATTTTTTACAATCAACATGCTATTTTTAGAATAGCATTGTATTTTAAAAACAGCATATTCAAAGCAGCATGCTATTTTGAAATCCGCGTATGCATTCTATTTTCAATTGAACATGCTTTTTTCAAATGAGCATGCTATTTTTAAAATATCAGTATGCTTATTTTCTATTTCAAAATAAATGTTTTTCATGTTTATTTGAAAACGAGGTTTCTATTTTGATTTCAACTAGGTTTCTGAGGAAATCAGACATCCTATTTTCGTATATATATAATTTTTTGGTTTCTATTTTATATTTCAAGTATGAAATTTGACTACACTTTGAACAAATTTCATCAATATATTATGTAAAAAATGAAAAAAATACAGAAAACCAACTTCACTAAAAATGCATTGTTTGATCGATGTTGATAAATCATAACTAGCCTACCATGTCGACCCGTCCATAATAAAATGAGGGTGTACCAATCAAAGAGAAATTCAGAAAAATAGTACCAGTCCATGAAATAGGTCTAATACATCATAAACAAGGTGGATCACGGCATGGAAAACTGTCTACTTCAGTTTGTTCTCAATTTTTCGACCCCATAAATCCTTTTGTTTTCTCTGCCTGACCCTGTGAATCTAAACTGTTGGGGAACGTTGCAGAAAATAAAAAAATTCTACGCTTCACCAAGATCAACCTATGGAGTCATCTAGCAACGAGAGAGAGGAGTGCGTCTACATACCCTTGTAGATCACGAGCGGAAGCGTTCAAGAGAACGGGGTTGAGGGAGTCGTACTCGTCGTGGTCCAAATCACCGAAGATCCTAGTGCCGAACGGATGGCACCTCCGCGTTCAACACACGTACGGTTGGGGAAGACGTCTCCTCCTTCTTGATCCAGCAAGGGGGAAGGAGAGGTTGATGGAGATTCAGCAGCATGACGGCGTGGTGGTGGAAGTAGCGGCGATCTCGGTAGGGCTTCGCCAAGCTCAGCGAGAGGGAGAGGTGGTACGGGGGGAGAGGGAGGCGCCAGGGACTAGGGTGCAGCTGCCCTCCCTCCCCCCCTCTTTATATAGGGGCCCTCGGGGGGCGCCGGCCCCCTAGAGATCTAATCTCAAGGGGGGGCGGCGGCCAAAGGGGGGACTTGCCCCCCAAGCCAAGTGGGCGCCCCCACCCCCAGGGTTTCCAACCCTAGGCGCAGGGGGAGGCCCAAGGGGGGTGCACCATCCCACCAGGGTCTAGTTCCCTTCCCTCTTCAGCCACGGGGGGTGCACCAGCCCATGGGGCCGTCCAGGATAGGTGGCCCCACCCGGTGGACCCCCGGGACCCTTTCGGTGTTCCCGGTACAATACCGGTGACCCCCGAAACTTTCCGGGTGGCCGAAACTGGACGTCCTATATACAATTCTTCACCTCCGGACCATTCCGGAACTCCTCGTGACGTCCGGGATCTCATCCGGGACTCCGAACAACTTTCGGGTCACCGCATACTAATATCTCTACAACCCTAGCGTCACTGAACCTTAAGTGTGTAGACCCTATGGGTTCGGGAATCACGTAGACATGACGGAGACAGCTCTCCGGCCAATAACCAACAGCGGGATCTGGATAGCCATGTTGGCTCCCACATGTTCCACGATGATCTCATCGAATGAACCACGATGTCGAGGATTCAAGTAATCCCGTATAAAATTCCCTTTCTCAATCGGTACGGTACTTGCCCGAGATTCGATCGTCGGTATCCCAATACCTCGTTCAATCTCGTTACCGGCAAGTCACTTTACTCGTAGCGTAATGCATGATCCCTTGACCAAACACTTTGTCACATTGAGCTCATTATGACGATGCATTACCGAGTGGGCCCAGAGATACCTCTCCGTCATATGGAGTGACAAATCCCAGTCTCGATCCGTGTCAACCCAACTGATACTTTTGGGGATACCTGTAGTATAAATTTATAGTCACCTAGTTACGTTGTGACATTTGGTACACCCAAAGCACTCCTACGGCATCTGGGAGTTACACGATCTCATGGTCTAAGGGAATGATACTTGACATTGGACAAGCTCTAGCAAACGAACTACACAATCTTGTGCTATGCTTAGGATTGGGTCTTGTCCATCACATCATTCTCCTAATGATGTGATCCCGCTATCAATGACATCCAATGTCCGGAAACCATGACTATTTGTTGATCAACGAGCTAGCCAACTAGAGGCTCACTAGGGACATGTTGTGGTCTATGTATTCACACATGTATTACAATTTCCGGATAACACAATTATAGCATTAACAATAGACAATTATCATGAACAAGGAAATATAATAATAACCATTTTATTATTGCCTCTAGGGCATATTTCCAACAGTCTCCCACTTCCACTAGAGTCAATAATCTAGTTACATTGTGATGAATCGAACACCCATAGAGTTCTGGTGTTGATCTTGTTTTGCTTGTGGAAGAGGTTTAGTCAACGGATCTGCGACATTCAGATCCGTATGCACTTTGCAAATGTTTATCTATCCATCTTGATCATTTTCATGAATGGAGTTGAAGCGACGCTTGATGTGCCTGGTCTTCTTGTGAAACCTGGGCTCCTTGGCAAGGGAAATAGCTCCAGTGTTGTCACAGAAGAGAGTGATCGGTCCCGACGCATTGGGTATGACTCCTAGGTCGATGATGAACTCCTTCATCCAAATTGCTTCATGCGCTGCCTCCGAGGCTGCCATGTACTTCGCTTCACATGTAGATCCCGCCACGACGCTTTGCTTGCAACTGCACCAGCTTACTGCCCCTCCATTCAAAATATACACGTATCCGGTTTGTGACTTAGAGTCATCCAAATCTGTGTCAAAGCTAGCGTCGATGTAACCCTTTACGACGAGCTCTTCGTCACCTCCATAAACGAGAAACATATCTTAGTCCTTTTCAGGTACTTCAGGATATTCTTGACGGCTGTCCAGTGTTCCATGCCGGGATTACTTTGGTACCTTCCTACCAAACTTACGGCAAGGTTTACATCAGATCTGGTACACAGCATGGCATACATAATAGACCCTATAGACGAGGCATAGGGGATGGCACTCATCTTTTCTCTATCTTCTGCTGTGGTCGGGCATTGAGCTGAGCTCAATTTCACACCTTGCAACACAGGCAAGAACCCCTTCTTGGACTGATCCATATTGAACTTCTTCAATATCTTATCAAGGTATGTGCTTTGTGAAAGACCTATGAGGCGTCTCGATCTATCCCTATAGATCTTGATGCCTAATATGTAAGCAACTTATCCAAGGTCCTTCATTGAAAAACACTTATTCAAGTAGGCCTTAATGTTGTCCAAAAGTTCTATATCATTTCCCATCAAAAGTATGTCATGTACATATAATATGAGAAATGCTACAAAGCTCCCACTCACTTTCTCGTAAATGCAGGCTTCTCCATATGTCTGCATAAACCCAAACGCTTTGATCATCTCATCAAAGCGAATATTTCAACTCCGAGATGCTTGCACCAGCCCATAAATGGATCGCTGGAGTTTGCATACCTTGTTAGCATTCTCAGGATCGACAAAACCTTTCGGCTGCATCACATACAGTTCTTCCTTAAGATAGCCGTTAAGGAATGCCGTTTTGACGTCCATTTGCCATATCTCATAATCATAGTATGCGGCAATTGCTAACATGATTCGGACGGACTTAGCTTTTCTACGGGAGAGAAAGTCTCCTTGTAGTCAACCCCTTGAACTTGTCGATAGCCCTTAGCGGCAAGTCGAGCTTTATAGATGGTAACATTACCATCCGCGTCTGTCTTCTTCTTAAAGATCCATTTGTTTTCTATCGCTCGCCAATCATCGGGCAAGTCTGTCAAAGTCCACACTTTGTTTTCATACATGGATCCTATCTCGGATTGCATGGCTTCAAGCCATTTGTTGGAATCTGGGCCCGCCATGCTTCTTCATAGTTCGAAGGTTCACCGTTGTCCAACAACATGATTTCCAGGACAGGGTTGCCATACCACTCTCGTGTGGAACGTGTCCTCGTGGACCTACGAAGTTCAGTGGTAACTTGATCCGAAGTACCTTGATCATCATCATTAATTTCCTCTCTAGTCGGTGCAGGCACCACAGGAACATCTTCCTGAGCTGCGCTACTTACCGGTTCAAGAGGTAGTACTTCATCAAGTTCCACTTTCCTCCCACTTACTTCTTTCGAGACAAACTCTTTCTCCAGAAAGGACCCGTTCTTCGCAACAAAGATCTTGCCTTCGGATCTGAGGTAGAAGGTATACCCAATGGTTTCCTTAGGGTATCCTATGAAGAATCATTTTTCCAACTTGGGTTCGAGCTTTTCAGGTTGAAGTTTCTTGACATAAGCATCGCATCCCCAAACTTTTAGAAACGACAGCTTAGGTTTCTTTCCAAACCATAATTCATACGGTGTCGTCTCAACGGATTTAGACGGTGACCGATTTAAAGTGAATGTAGCTGTCTCTAGAGTGTGTCCCCAAAATGATAGCGGTAAATCGGTGAGCGACATCATAGATCGCACCATATCCAATAGAGTGCGGTTACGACGCTCAGACACACCGTTACGCTGAGGTGTTCTAGGCGGCGTGAGTTGTGAAACGATTCCACATTTCCTTAAGTGCGTACCAAATTCGTGACTTAAATATTCTCCTCCACGATCTGATCGTAAGAACTTTATTTTTCGGTCACGTTGATTCTCTACCTCATTCTGAAATTCCTTGAACTTTTCAAAGGTCTCAGACTTGTGTTTCATCAAGTAGACATACCCATATCTACTTAAGTCATCAGTGAGAGTGAGAACATAACGATAGCCACCGCGAGCATCAACGCTCATTGGACCACACACATCAGTATGTATAATTTCCAATAAGTTGGTTGCTCGCTCCATTGTTTCGGAGAACGGAGTCTTGGTCATTTTACCAATGAGGCATGGTTCGCACGTGTCAAATGATTCGAAATCAAGAGACTTCCAAAGTCCATCTGTATGGAGCTTCTTCATGCGTTTGACACCAATGTGACCAAGGCGGCAGTGCCACAGATATGTGGGACTATCATTATCAATCTTACATCTTTTGGTATTCACACTATGAATATGTGTAACATCACGTTCGAGATTCATTAAGAATAAACCATTGACCAGCGGGGCATGACCATAAAACATATCTCTCATATAAATAGAACAACCATTATTCTCGGATTTAAATGTGTAGCCATCTCGTATTAAACGAGATCCAGATACAATGTCCATGCTCAAAGCTGGTACTAAATAACAATTATTGAGGTTTAAAACTAATCCCGTAGGTAAATGTAGAGGTAGCGTGCCGACGGCGATCACATCGACCTTGGAACCATTCCGGACGCGCATCGTCACCTCGTTCTTCGCCAGTCTCTGCTTATTCCGCAGCTCCTGTTGTGAGTTACAAATATGAGCAACCGCACCGGTATCAAATACCCAGGAGCTACTACAAGTACTGGTAAGGTACACATCAATTACATGTATATCACATATACCTTTAGTGTTGCTGGCCTTCTTGTCCGCTAAGTATTTGGGGCAGTTCCGGTTCCAGTGTCTGCTTTCCTTGCAATAAAAGCACTCAGTCTCAGGTTTGGGTCTATTCTTTGGCTTCTTCTTCCCGGCAACTTCTTACCGAGCGCGGTAACTCCATTCCCGTCCTTCTTGAAGTTCTTCTTACACTTGCCTTTCTTGAAACTAGTGGTTTTCTTGACCATCAACACTTGATGTTCCTTTTTGATTTCCACCTCTGCTAATTTCAGCATTGAAAATACTTCAGGAAAAGTTTTTACCATCCCCTGCATATTGTAGTTCATCACAAAGCTCTTGTAGCTAGGTGGGAGCGACTGAAGGATTCTGTCAATGACCGCCTCGTCCGGGAGGTTAATGTCTAGCTGGGACAAGCGGTTGTGCAACCCAAACATTTTGAGGATGTGCTCACTGACAGAACTATTTTCCTCCATCTTACAACTGTAGAACTTGTCGAAGACTTCATATCTCTCGACCCGGGCATGAGCTTGGAAAACCATTTTCAGCTCTTCGAACATGTCATATGCTCCGTGTTGCTCAAAACACTTTTGGAGCCCCAGTTCTAAGCTGTAAAGCATGCCGCACTGAACGAGGGAGTAATCATCAGCACGTGACTGCCAAGCGTTCATAATGTCTTGGTTCTCTGGGATGGGTGCTTCACCTAGCGGTGCTTCTAGGACATATGCTTTCTTGGCAGCTATGAGGATGATCCTCAGGTTCCGGACCCAGTCTGTATAGTTGCTGCCATCATCTTTCAGCTTGGTTTTCTCTAGGAACGAGTTGAAGTTGAGGTTCACATGAGCGTGGGCCATTTGATCTACAAGACATTTTGCAAAGGTTTTTAGACTAAGTTCATGATAATTAAGTTCATCTAATCAAATTATTTAATGAACTCCCACTCAGATTAGACATCCCTCTAGTCATCTAAGTGATACATAATCCGACTCAACTAGACCGTGTCCGATCATCACGTGAGACAGACTAGTCATCATCGGTGAACATCTCCATGTTGATCATATCTTCCATACGACTCATGTTCGACCTTTCGGTCTCTTGTATTCCAAGGCCATGTCTGTACATTCTAGTCTCCTCAAGTCAACCTAAGTGTTTTGCATGTGTAAATCTGTCTTACACCCGTTGTATGTGGACGTTGGAATCTATCACACCCGATCATCACGTGGTGCTTCGAAACAACGAACTTTGGCAATGGCACACAGTTAGGGGGAACACTTTCTTGAAATTATTGTGAGGGATCATCTTATTTACTACCGTCGTTCTAAGCAAATAAGATGCAAAAACATGATAAACATCACATGCAATCAAATAGTGACATGATATGGCCAATATCATTTTGCTCCTTTTGATCTCCATCTTCGGGGCGCCATGATCATCATCGTCACCGGCATGACACCATGATCTCCATCATCATGACCTCCATCATCGTGTCTTCATGAAGTTGTCACGCCAACGATTACTTCTACTACTATGGCTAACGGTTTAGCAATAAAGTAAAGTAATTACATAGCGTTGTTCAATGACACGCAGGTCATACAATAAGTAAGACAACTCCTATGGCTCCTGCCGGTTGTCATACTCATCGACATGCAAGTCGTGATTCCTATTACAAGAACATGATCAATCTCATACATCACATATATATCATTCATCACATCCTTTTGGCCATATCACATCACAAGGCATATGCTGCAAAAACAAGTTAGACGTCCTCTAATTGTTGTTGCATGTTTTACGTGGCTGCAATAGGGCTCTAGGAAGAACATTTCATACCTACGCTAAAACCACAACATGATATGCCAATTTCTACTTACCCTTCATAAGGGCCCTTTTCATCGAATCCGATCTGACTAAAGTGGTAGAGACAGACACCCGCTAGCCACCTTATGCAACTAGTGCATGTCAGTCAGTGGAACCTGTCTCACGTAAGCGTACGTGTAAGGTCGGTCCGGGCCGCTTCATCCCACGACAAGTAAGAACCTGTCTCAAGATAAGACTAGTAGTGGCAAGTAAATTGACCACATCTACGCCCACAACAAAATTGTGTTCTACTCGTGCATAGAAACTACGCATAGACCTAGCTCATGATGCCACCGTTGGGGAACGTTGCAGAAAATAAAAAAATTCTACACTTCACCAAGATCAATCTATGGAGTTATCTAGCAACGAGAGAGAGGAGTGCATCTACATACCCTTGTAGATCAAGAGCGGAAGCATTCAAGAGAACGGGGTTGAGGGACTCCTACTCGTCGTGAACCAAATCACCGAATATCCTAGTGCCGAATGGACTGCATCTCCATGTTCAACACATGTACGGTTGGGGAAGACGTCTCCTCCTTCTTGATCCAGCAAGGGGGAAGGAGAGGTTGATGGAGATCAAGCAGCACGACGGCGTGGTGGTGGAAGTAGCGGCGATCTCGGCAGGGCTTCGCCAAGCTCAGCGAGAGGGAGAGGTGGTATGAGGGGAGAGGGAGGTGCCAGGGACTAGGGTGCGGCTGCCCTCCCTCCCGCCCTCTTTATATAGGGGCCCTGGGGGGCGCCGGCCCCCTAAAGATCTAATCTCAAGGGGGGGGGGGCGGCCAAAGGGGGGACTTGCCCCCCAAGCCAAGTGGGGCGCCCCCCACCCCAGGGTTTCCAATCCTAGGCGCGGGGGAGGCCCAAGGGGGGTGCACCAGCCCACCAGGGGCTGGTTCCCTTCCCTCTTCAGCCCACGGGGCCCTCCGGGATAGGTGGACCCACCCGGTGGAACCCCGGGACCCTTCCGGTGGTCCCGGTACAATACCGGTGACCCCCGAAACTTTCCCGATGGCCGAAACAGGACTTCCTATATACAATTCTTCACCTCCAGACCATTTTGGAACTCCTCGTGACGTCCGGGATATCATCTGGGACTCCGAACAACTTCAGGGTTACCGCATACTAATATCTCTACAACCCTAGTGTCACCGAACCTTAAGTGTGTAGACCCTACGGGTTCGGGAATCACGCAGACATGACAGAGACAGCTCTCCGGCCAATAACCAACAGCGGGATCTGGATACCCATGTTGGCTCCCACATTTTCCATGATGATCTCATAAAATGAACCACAATGTCGAGGATTCAAGTAATCCCGTATACAATTCCCTTTGTCAATCGAACACCCATAGAGTTCTGGTGTTGATCTTTTTTGCTTGTGGAAGAGGTTTAGTCAACGAATCTGCGACATTCAGATCCGTATGCACTTTGCAAATGTTTATGTCTCCATCTTGAACATTTTCACGAATGGAGTTGAAGCGATGCTTGATGTGCCTGGTCTTCTTGTGAAACCTGGGCTCCTTGGCAAGGGAAATAGCTCCAGTGTTGTCACAGAAGAGAGTGATCGGTCCCGACGCATTGGGTATGACTCCTAGGTCGATGATGAACTCCTTCATCCAAATTGCTTCATGCGCTGCCTCCGAGGCTGCCATGTACTTCGCTTCACATGTAGATCCCGCCACGACGCTTTGCTTGCAACTGCACCAGCTTACTGCCCCTCCATTCAAAATATACACGTATCCGGTTTGTGACTTAGAGGCATCCAAATCTGTGTCAAAGCTAGCGTCGACGTAACCCTTTACGACGAGCTCTTCGTCACCTCCATAAACGAGAAACATATCCTTAGTCCTTTTCAGGTACTTCAGGATATTCTTGACGGTTGTCCAGTGTTCCATGCCGGGATTACTTTGGTACCTTCCTACCAAACTTACGGCAAGGTTTACATCAGGTCTGGTACACAGCATGGCATACATAATAGACCCTATAGACGAGGCATAGGGGATGGCACTCATCTTTTCTCTATCTTCTGCTGTGGTCGGGCATTGAGCTGAGCTCAATTTCACACCTTGCAACACAGGCAAGAACCCCTTCTTGGACTGATCCATATTGAACTTCTTCAATATCTTATCAAGGTATGTGCTTTGTGAAAGACCTATGAGGCGTCTCGATCTATCCCTATAGATCTTGATGCCTAATATGTAAGCAACTTATCCAAGGTCCTTCATTGAAAAACACTTATTCAAGTAGGCCTTAATGTTGTCCAAAAGTTCTATATCATTTCCCATCAAAAGTATGTCATGTACATATAATATGAGAAATGCTACAGAGCTCCCACTCACTTTCTCGTAAATGCGGGCTTCTCCACAAGTCTGCATAAACCCAAACGCTTTGATCATCTCATCAAAGCGAATATTTCAACTCCGAGATGCTTGCACCAGCCCATAAATGGATCGCTGGAGTTTGCATACCTTGTTAGCATTCTCAGGATCGACAAAACCTTTCGGCTGCATCATATACAGTTCTTCCTTAAGATAGCCGTTAAGGAATGCCGTTTTGACGTCCATTTGCCATATCTCATAATCATAGTATGCGGCAATTGCTAACATGATTCGGACGGACTTTAGCTTTTCTACGGGAGAGAAAGTCTCCTCGTAGTCAACCCCTTGAACTTGTCGATAGCCCTTAGCGGCAAGTCGAGCTTTATAGATGGTAACATTACCATCCGCGTCTGTCTTCTTCTTAAAGATCCATTTGTTTTCTATCGCTCGCCGATCATCGGGCAAGTCTGTCAAAGTCCACACTTTGTTTTCATACATGGATCCTATCTCGGATTGCATGACTTCAAGCCATTTGTTGGAATCTGGTCCCGCCAATGCTTCTTCATAGTTCGAAGGTTCACCGTTGTCCAACAACATGATTTCCAGGACAGGGTTGCCATACCACTCTCGTGTGGAACGTGTCCTCGTGGACCTACGAAGTTCAGTGGTAACTTGATCCGAAGAACCTTGATCATCATCATTAATTTCCTCTCTAGTCGGTGCAGGCACCACAGGAACATCTTCCTGAGCTGCGCTACTTACCGGTTCAAGAGGTAGTACTTCATCAAGTTCCACTTTCCTCCCACTTACTTCTTTCGAGACAAACTCTTTCTCCAGAATGGACCCGTTCTTCGCAACAAAGATCTTGCCTTCGGATCTGAGGTAGAAGGTATACCCAATGGTTTCCTTAGGGTATCCTATGAAGAATCATTTTTCCAACTTGGGTTCGAGCTTTTCAGGTTGAAGTTTCTTGACATAAGCATCGCATCCCCAAACTTTTAGAAACGACAGCTTAGGTTTCTTTCCAAACCATAATACATACGGTGTCGTCTCAACGGATTTAGACCGTGCCCGATTTAAAGTGAATGTAGCTGTCTCTAGAGTGTGTCCCCAAAATGATAGCGGTAAATCGGTGAGCGACATCATTGATCGCACCATATCCAATAGAGTGCGGTTACGACGCTCAGACACACCGTTACGCTAAGGTGTTCCAGGCGGCGTGAGTTGTGAAACGATTCCACATTTCCTTAAGTGCGTACCAAATTCGTGACTTAAATATTCTCCTCCACGATCTGATCGTAAGAACTTTATTTTTCGGTCACGTTGATTCTCTACCTCATTCTGAAATTCCTTGAACTTTTCAAAGGTCTCAGACTTGTGTTTCATCAAGTAGACATACCCATATCTACTTAAGTCATCAGTGAGAGTGAGAACATAACGATAGCCACCGCGAGCATCAACGCTCATTGGACCACACACATCAGTATGTATAATTTCCAATAAGTTGGTTGCTCGCTCCATTGTTTCGGAGAACGGAGTCTTGGTCATTTTACCAATGAGGCATGGTTCGCACGTGTCAAATGATTCGAAATCAAGAGACTCCCAAAGTCCATCTGTATGGAGCTTCTTCATGCGTTTGACACCAATGTGACCAAGGCGGCAGTGCCACAGATATGTGGGACTATCATTATCAATCTTACATCTTTTGGTATTCACACTATGAATATGTGTAACATCACATTCGAGATTCATTAAGAATAAACCATTGACCAGTGGGGCATGACCATAAAACATATCTCTCATATAAATAGAACAACCATTATTCTCGGATTTAAATGTGTAGCCATCTCGTATTAAACGAGATCCAGATACAATGTCCATGCTCAAAGCTGGTACTAAATAACAATTATTGAGGTTTAAAACTAATCCCGTAGGTAAATGTAGAGGTAGCGTGCCGACGGCGATCACATCGACCTTGGAACCATTCCGGACGCGCATCGTCACCTCGTCCTTCGCCAGTCTCTGCTTATTCCGCAGCTCCTGTTGTGAGTTACAAATATGAGCAACCGCACCAGTATCAAATACCCAGGAGCTACTACAAGTACTGGTAAGGTACACATCAATTACATGTATATCACATATACCTTTAGTGTTGTTGGCCTTCTTGTCCGCTAAGTATTTGGGGCAGTTCCGGTTCCAGTGTCTGCTTTCCTTGCAATAAAAGCACTCAGTCTCAGGTTTGGGTCTATTCTTTGGCTTCTTCTTCCCGGCAACTTCTTACCGAGCGCGGTAACTCCATTGCCGTCCTTCTTGAAGTTCTTCTTACACTTGCCTTTCTTGAAACAAGTGGTTTTCTTGACCATCAACACTTGATGTTCCTTTTTGATTTCCACCTCCGCTAATTTCAGCATTGAAAATACTTCAGGAAAAGTTTTTACCATCCCCTGCATATTGTAGTTCATCACAAAGCTCTTGTAGCTAGGTGGGAGCGACTGAAGGATTCTGTCAATGACCGCCTCGTCCGGGAGGTTAATGTCCAGCTGGGACAAGCGGTTGTGCAACCCAGACATTTTGAGGATGTGCTCACTGACAGAACTATTTTCCTCCATCTTACAACTGTAGAACTTGTCGAAGACTTCATATCTCTCGACCCGAGCATGAGCTTGGAAAACCATTTTCAGCTCTTCGAACATGTCATATGCTCCGTGTTGCTCAAAACACTTTTGGAGCCCCAGTTCTAAGCTGTAAAGCATGCCGCACTGAACGAGGGAGTAATCATCAGCACGTGACTGCCAAGTGTTCATAATGTCTTGGTTCTCTGGGATGGGTGCTTCACCTAGCGGTGCTTCTAGGACATATGCTTTCTTGGCAGCTATGAGGATGATCCTCAGGTTCCGGACCTAGTCTGTATAGTTGCTGCCATCATCTTTCAGCTTGGTTTTCTCTAGGAACGAGTTGAAGTTGAGGTTCACATGAGCGTGGGCCATTTGATCTACAAGACATTTTGCAAAGGTTTTTAGACTAAGTTCATGATAATTAAGTTCATCTAATCAAAATATTTAATGAACTCCCACTCAGATTAGACATCCCTCTAGTCATCTAAGTGATACATGATCCGACTCAACTAGACCGTGTCCGATCATCACGTGAGACTGACTAGTCATCATCGGTGAACATATCCATGTTGATCGTATCTTCCATACGACTCATGTTTGACCTTTCGGTCTCTTGTATTCCAAGGCCATGTCTGTACATTCTAGTCTCCTCAAGTCAACCTAAGTGTTTTGCATGTGTAAATCTGTCTTACACCCGTTGTATGTGGACGTTGGAATCTATCAAACCCGATCATCACGTGGTGCTTCGAAACAACGAACTTTGGCAATGGCGCACAGTTAGGGGGAACACTTTCTTGAAATTATTGTGAGGGATCATCTTATTTACTACCGTCGTTCTAAGCAAATAAGATGCAAAAACATGATAAACATCACATGCAATCAAATAGTGACATGATATGGCCAATATCATTTTGCTCCTTTTGATCTCCATCTTCGGGGCGCCATGATCATCATCATCACCGGCATGACACCATGATCTCCAACATCATGACCTCCATCATCGTGTCTTCATGAAGTTGTCACGCCAACGATTACTTCTACTACTATGGCTAACGGTTTAGCAATAAAGTAAAGTAATTACATAGCGTTGTTCAATGACACGCAGGTCATACAATAAGTAAGACAACTCCTATGGCTCCTGCCGGTTGTCATACTCATCGACATGCAAGTTGTGATTCCCATTACAAGAACATGATCAATCTCATACATCACATATATATCATTCATCACATCCTTTTGGCCATATCACATCACAAGGCATATGCTGCAAAAACAAGTTAGACGTCCTCTAATTGTTGTTGCATGTTTTACGTGGCTGCAATAGGGTTCTAGGAAGAACATTTCATACCTACGCTAAAACCACAACATGATATGCCAATTTCTACTTACCCTTCATAAGGGCCCTTTTCATCGAATCCGATCTGACTAAAGTGGTAGAGACAGACACCCGCTAGCCACCTTATGCAACTAGTGCATGTCAGTCGGTGGAACCTGTCTCACGTAAGCGTACGTGTAAGGTCGGTCCGGGCCGCTTCATCCCACGACAAGTAAGAACCTGTCTCAAGATAAGACTAGTAGTGGCAAGTAAATTGACAACATCTACGCCCACAACAAAATTGTGTTCTACTCGTGCATAGAAACTACGCATAGACCTAGCTCATGATGCCACCGTTGGGGAATGTTGCAGAAAATAAAAAAAATCTACGCTTCACCATGATCAATCTATGGAGTTATCTAGCAACGAGAGAGAGGAGTGCATCTACATACCCTTGTAGATCAAGAGCGGAAGCATTCAAGAGAACGGGGTTGAGGGACTCCTACTCGTCGTGAACCAAATCACCGAATATCCTAGTGCCGAATGGACTGCATCTCCACGTTCAACACATGTACGGTTGGGGAAGACGTCTCCTCCTTCTTGATCCAGCAAGGGGGAAGGAGAGGTTGATGGAGATCCAGCAGCACGACGGCGTGGTGGTGGAAGTAGCGGCGATCTCGGCAGGGCTTCGCCAAGCTCAGCGAGAGGGAGAGGTGGTATGAGGGAAGAGGGAGGTGCCAGGGACTAGGGTGCGGCTGCCCTCCCTCCCGCCCTCTTTATATAGGGGCCCTGGGGGCGCCGGCCCCCTAGAGATCTAATCTCAAGGGGGGGCGGCGGCCAAAGGGGGGACTTGCCCCCCAAGCCAAGTGGGGCGCCCCCACCCCAGGGTTTCCAATCCTAGGCGCGGGGGAGGCCCAAGGGGGGTGCACCAGCCCACCAAGGGCTGGTTCCCTTCCCTCTTCAGCCCACGGGGCCCTCCGGGATAGGTGGACCCACCCGGTGGAACCCCGGGACCCTTCCGGTGGTCCCGGTACAATACCGGTGACCCCCGAAACTTTCCCGATGGCCGAAACAGGACTTCCTATATACAATTCTTCACCTCCAGACCATTCTGGAACTCCTCGTGACGTCCGGGATATCATCTGGGACTCCGAACAACTTCCGGGTTACCGCATACTAATATCTCTACAACCCTAGTGTCACCGAACCTTAAGTGTGTAGACCCTACGGGTTCGGGAATCACGCAGACATGACAGAGACAGCTCTCCGGCCAATAACCAACAGCGGGATCTGGATACCCATGTTGGCTCCCACATTTTCCATGATGATCTCATAAAATGAACCACGATGTCGAGGATTCAAGTAATCCCGTATACAATTCCCTTTGTCAATCGGTACGTTACTTGCCCGAGATTCGATCGTCAGTATCCCAATACCTCGTTCAATCTCGTTACCGGCAAGTCACTGTACTTGTACCGTAATGTATGATCCCGTGACCAAACAATTTGTCACATTGATCTCATTATGATGTTGCATTACCGAGTGGGCCCAGAGATACCTCTCCGTCATACGGAGTGACAAATCCCAGTCTCGATCCATGTCAATCCAACAGATACTTTCGGGGATACCTATAGTATACCTTTATAGTCACCCGGTTACATTGTGACATTTGGTGCACCCAAAGCACTCCTACGGCATCTGGGAGTTACACGATCTCATGGTCTAAGGAAATGATACTTGACATTGGAAAAGCTCTAGCAAACGAACTACACGATCTTGTGCTATGCTTAGGATTGGGTCTTGTCCATCACATCATTCTCCTAATGATGTGATCCTGTTATCAATGACATCCAATGTCCATAGTCATGAAACCATGACTATCTGTTGATCAACGAGCTAGTCTACTAGAGGCTCACTAGGGACATGTTGTGGTCTATGTATTCACACATGTATTACGATTTCCGGATAACACAATTATAGCATGAACAATAGACAATTATCATGAACAAGGAAATATAATAATAACCATTTTATTATTGCCTCTAGGGCATATTTCCAACATAAACATCTTGTCTCGACTTCACTTTAGCTTTCCTGCATGAAACAACGTTTGTTAATAGGATAGCAAATAAGATTTGAGCTTGTACAGTACACTATAACACAATAAATATGAACATCACTGATTTTCTCTTCACAACTGCAGAAGCTAACTTGACAGCTCTTATTAGCTCAGCCTGTGGTACATTCCTAGCAGGCATTTTTTTTCTTCATCAGCCTTTGGCCTGTTCTTTACCGCTCTTCCTAGAGTCTTTCCTGGAAAAGTTAAGAAACGTCAACACAGTATTAGCAAAGACACGACTTGTAGAGCGGACATGTAAGTACACACACTAACTTCACTGGTTTTCCTCACACACCCTTGTCATCGTTCTTTTTCTTCCTCCCAGCTTTGACATTTGGAGCGCCCTTGCGTTTCCAACAAAAAATGAAATAGATGAATCTGCAGCCAGCATTCGAAAACATGTTTAAGTACGCACAATTATGGTAATGCCCACTTGTTTGGTTTTGTGTAATCCTCTTCTGCAACCTCCAATGGTCTCTTCCTAGCCCTCCTCAGCCCACCATGTTCTGCATCTGAATCTTCCTGTTTTTCTGCATCTGAATCTTCCTCTTCTTCTGTACCTGAATCTTCCTCTTCTTCTGTATTTGCCTCTGTCTCTTCTTCTGTATCTGACTCTGTCTCTTCTTTTTGCTTCTTCCTCCTTGTGACCTTTGATTTCCCCGATTTTTCCCTGCGTAAATTGAAGAAAAACATGTGAACACTCTCTTGGAGAACATATTAACATTTTAAGCATGTATGGAAATGAACAATGAGATTAACATGTGCACTAACTTTGTTGCTTTTTTTGAATCTTCCTCTTCTTCTGTATCTGACTCTGTGCCTTCTTCTGTCTCTGAGTCTTTCTCTTTTCGCTTCTTCCTCCTTGTGACCTTTGATTTCCCTGATTTATTCCTACGTAAATTGAAGAAAACATGTGAACACTCTCCCGGAGAACATATTAGCATTGTAAGCATGTATGGAAATGAACAATGAGATAAACATGTGCACTAACTTCGTTGCTTTTTTCCCTCTCATCCGCTCGCGCCTGGATTTAATCCTCTTGTTTGATTCTTCAGTAGTTGGTCTCCCTTTTGGAACTATTTTGATTGCATTTTCCACATTATCAGTGCAGCATTCGCGAGCAGCAGAGAAGTATGCCGGCAAAGGAACAAACGATTTATGGCCTTCATCCAAATCAGTTTTTTCTCCATCAACCAATATACTCCGGAGGAGCTCCATCACCTGTTTTGACTGCGAATCGCTAGTTGCGGCTGTGAATAAAGCGAAGTTGATGATACTTATTCATGTGATCAGACCATACATGAGTATTCGCAGTCCTCGAAGAAGGGAACGCTGGCTTGGCATGCATTGTCCATCTTTTCTTCACAATTATTTTGGAAGTATGCGTACACCAAGATGATCCAGAACGCAGAATATATGTGAGCATGGGTAATCCTGACTTTCCAGCTTTTTACATTTACACGCTGCATCATCCAGTCAAGTCACGTGATATATAAAATCCACAGGCTTAGCATCCACGCCTTGTGCATCCAACTCCTCACTGTCCTTACCTTCCAAGTCATTAGGATCCTTAGAATCCAGGATTTTTGCATGCAAGTACAAACCATCCTTGCCTTCCAAGTCATTGGGATCCTCAGTATCCAAGTTTTTTGCATGCAAGTCCTCAGCATCCTTACCTTCCAAGTCATTGGGATCCTCAGCATCCAAGCTTTTTGCATGCAAGTCCTCAGCATCCTTATCATCCTTACCTTGCAATTCTGTAGCATTCATGCCATATGGGACTTTATCATATGGGGCTTTAAGCAAAACTCCAAACACGACCAAACCATCACACGCTACCCGGTCTGTGACCTGCCAATTTGTCCCTTCAACAGTCTAACGCTTTACCTTTGGAAACATCATAGTTGTATAAATATCTTAGATTAAAACCCTACGATAGCTGCGAAATAGCTGCGATAGCTGCGAAATAGCTGCGATAGCTGCGCTATAGCTGCCTCGGAGCCTCGCCGCTACGCTATGGCTGTTGCCGCGAAAACCTCCACATATCCCTCTAAATGGATTAACAATTAGCAAAACCCTACAGAAATCATCTCATCCACCATCAAATTTTCCGCTATTTGCCGTGATTGCCCGCTATGGCGCCGCTATAGCTGCTGGGAGAGGCCGCCGTGAAATCATTTCTCCCGTGATTTTAATATATGATAAATATAATAGGCAACAATCTCCAGAGGGTGTGCATTCAGCTTAGTGAAGGGTATTGTATGTGTCGCTACTGCGTCTAATGTTGCTTCATTCTTCCGCATTATGGATACACGGGGCTCAACATGCTGCAAAAAATCGACAAGCTGCATCTTCCTGTTCAGGTGCACATGAAGCCTTGAGTTGAGAGACTCACTCCTCTGATTACTCATCATGCCTAGGAAATATCTACCCTTTGTGTACGCAGCAACCCATTTGTGTTGCAGCTCGTACATCCTGTTAACCCATGACGACCTCTTCCCCGTTGGTTTTTCTTGCGGACCTTATAAGCCTCCCATCTTTTCTCAAACTCATCAACATCCCAACGACGAGAAATGAATTCGCTAAATTCTTCAAGCTTTTTCTTGCGGAGGTGCATCACCATATTCTCCTCGATATGCCCCGTGCACAAACAATGATCTGGTCCAGTCCAGATAGTAGCTATTGCTTTAGCCATTGCACCGTCCCCATCAGTGATTTCTGAAATGGGTGAATTCTGGGACATTGCCTCCAAAAATACATGAAGAAGCCAATGGTATGATGCAACTGTCTCGTCTGATACTAGACTGACCCCAAACAAAACTATGCTGCGATGATGGTTCAGACCAACAAATGGAACAAACTGAAGCATGTAGTTGTTAGACCGGTATGTAATGTCGAACACCATTACACCACCAAAGGCAACATAGTCAATCCGAGATTGTGAATCAGCCCAGAATATGTTCCTCAAATGGCGTTCTTTGTCTTTTGTGTATTTGAAAAAGAATTCTGGGTCTGCGTTTTTCTGTGCAATCATATAGGTGAGCAAATATCTAGCGTCACTGCCTTCTATCTTGCGCTTCTTCTGGATTAAAACATGGTTGTATAGGTCTCGATCTATAAATCCAAGCTTGTCGGGACCTCTGGCATTTTTCTCCATTATATTCATAATCTGATGTGTTCGAAGTCCATCAACAACATACTCGATGACATCGGCCTTTTGCGCGTCAGTAATTCTACAATGAGCCAATAAGTAGGGAGTCAGGTCAGCAGGGACAAACAGATGGTTATGCTTGTCCACACAATTCTTGATGAACCAGAGGCCACTGCTATCTTGTAGCTCAACCTGAAAAAGAGCCGGACACCCACACTGAGAAATACCCCTCGGTGTTCTTTTTCTTTGAGCTCTGTTAAAGTGCTTAAGGGCCCGCCATCCTTCTTTGCAGCACTTGTATGTCCTTCTGTATGCATTTTGTTTCGGACCCGGACCCCTGTACTTCAGATCATCCTTTCTAACACCAAAACTTTTTTTTTCTCGCATAGCCTATGTAGAACATGTAGGCTTCTTCATCAGTCCTGAAAGTCTTGTTCACAATCTCTAAGTATTCCATACACTCATTCAGATCTGAACCAGCCATGCCTTTATTATCAATTCCTTTACCTTGCATGTGGACATCATCCAGGTCTATGCCATCCTTGCTTGCATCCTCATTATCATTATCATCCGTGCACATACCATCCATTCATTTGCCTTCATTTCGTCTATCACCCATGTCCTTGTCATCCTTGCCTGTATGTCCCAAATTTTTGCCATCGTTGCCTTTATCATCCATGTCGTTATGCTGCCAACGAAAACAGATAGTCAATGTTATGGAAGGATAGCATACATAATAATTCTGCACTACTTTGCTTAAATAATTGATTTAATTTTTCATATCGGATTCATGTACCAAACTCAGTCCTTGAAAAGCTGTAAGTAAGTATAAAATATGCCCTGACTAAATCTAGAAATATTTAATTGATTGTACTTGTTGTAACTGATGATCTCCTAACTAAATCCAAAGTGCACAAATCCTTCAAGTCCCCTGATAGATCCACCCTAATAGATCAATTATCTCAAAACACCATTGAAAATTGTGTCCTAACTAAATCCAAAATTATCACCTAACTAAACCCAAATTATCTCCTAACTAAATCAAAAATAACTCCAAACTGCATACAAAAATAATTATCTCCTAACTAAATCCAAAATATCTCGAAACACAATTCAAAAGTATCTCCTAACTAAATCCAAAATAACTTTATTTGAATCCAAATCTGCTGACAACTTTCTTATGCCACACAACCCTAACTAAGTTCTTCAATATGTCCTAGCTAAATCCGACTTACACTTCCTTTGAATAAAAATCTTGTCACAACTTTATGAATCCATAAATCTTAACTAACTACATCAACATGTCATAGCTAAATCCAACTTACACTCCCATTCGATCGAAATCTTGTCACAACTTTCTGAAACCATAAACCCTAGTCGTCACAACTAATAGCGCATCGCCGGAAATCCTGAAATTAATACAGAAATAATGTGAGCACCAGTACTAGTTGTGTAGAAGAATTTAATGGAAAAGTCCATACTTCTTGAATGGTCAAGTAAACATTCAAAAACATCATCCTTTTAATACTCGAACAAAGGACGGTTATGTACTAGTCATGTTTAGAAGATTCGGTGGTATACATACTGTCATGTTTGGTTTGCATGAGTGTTTTATCAATTTAACGGAATGATATGGCACGTCTTACTCCTATATATAATCTTATTTATTAGGATAGTTAATTCGCTCAGTCATGTACACACTAGTAGAAAAAGGGCCTATAGTCCTGGTTCGTAAGGGCCATTAGTCCCGGTTTTTGAACTGGGACTAAAGTGTCGGTACTAATGCCCTAAACCTTTAATCCCGGTTCTTGCATAAACCGGGACAGATGGGCCTCCACGTGGCCGGTGCGGCGATCCTAGGCAGGAGGCCCTTTGGTCCCGGTTGGTGGCACCAACCGGGACCAATAGGCATCCACGCGTCAGCGTTTCAGGTGCTGGGTTTTTTGTTTTTTTAGAGGGGGGGGGGGGGTTAGGGGGTTTTGGGGGGTTAATTTAGGTGTTTCATATATTGTGTTAGCTAGCTAATTAATAGAGAGAAGTGTCCTCTCTTATCTCCGTGCTTGGTCGACGCTACGTACAATACGTATAGAGAGGACTAGACACGCTAGCTAGCTAGTAAGCAAATGAAGGAAACAGAAGATTGTCATGAACATATGCATATAGGGAGAGTTGATATCGACCACCTCTCCTTCTCTGAGAGATTAGTCGAACGACAAGTTCTCGTATATCTATCCGACGTTATGTACTGGCTACATATATACAATATATACAATATAATTATCTCTTACAATATAATCTCCTAATTCCAAATGAACTTAGGGTCCACATGGTATTCTCCGTCTTTAGCGATCATGTGGTCAAGAAAGAATGCCGCCAATTCCTCTTGAATTCGTTGCATACGATTTGGTGGTAGGAGTTCATCCCGCATCCGAAACATCTAATTTGAAGAAGGGGGTCAATACATATATATGAATAAATGAAACTGAACACAAATGATGGTAATAAAATAAAATTGTGAATATTATTATTTACGCACTTCATATTGTTTGTCAGAGTAGCCCCGCTCACAGGTCGTGTGGCGGATGGACTCGCAAATGTAGTATCCACAGTAATCATTCCCTTGTTCCTGCCACAACCACTTTACAAGAAATAGAGGTCAATCAAACTGATAATTAGCAAGCATGCTAAATGGTATTGATGAAACTAGAGCTTGAATCACTAGGAGATGCGTGGAACATGCTACTATAGTACTTCCTTTCGGGTGTCTAAATTGCAGCTTCTTCGGCAGTCCCGGAGTTTTTGAGGTGAATTTTTTCCAAACCCTGCCAGCAGACAAAGAAAACAATTACTTGATATCAGGAAATGAACAAAAAGTTGCCGATATGGTGCGATAATGATCGATTTAACTTACTTCTCTAGCATTTCAGTCATGCCCGCATACTCCGTGGGATCTTTTCGTCTCGAGTCTAAGACGGTTACTAGTCCCTGCTCAAGCTTAATCTGTAGGAGAATATAGTGGAACCTGCGCATGCATGCATAACTCATCAATTACATTACTACTATAACCTCGACTAATAAGGGAAACCGAATATGCAGAAGACAGTAACACTCACTTGAATTCGTAAGGGAAGAGTTTTATAGCTTTGTTTTGATTTACTACAACCAATTTTAGCAGCTTGGCCTCGATTTCTTTGGCCTAAGATTTAACCATATATGCATCTATGAGATTTGTGTTAATGAATCCAATATCACCGACTTATCGTTTCTTCAATTCGGCGATCTTCAATTTGCATAATATAGTGAGGATAATTAAAAATACATGCAATGAAAGAGCTGACCTATATATAGAGACTTAATGACAGAAGTAGTACTGTACTTACAAGCAGTAGCAAGTGATCATTAACTTATCGAGGGCCTTTAGATTGAAAAACTCGAAGAACTCCTCAAATGGAACATTGAACAGTTCAATTCCAACGAGTTCATGCTCCTCTCTGACCATCAGCGTCAAAATATTGCTCCCCTCAGACTCTCTGCAGGTTTTCATGTACCAATCATGGAATCTTCACATCATCATTTGTAGAGAACTTTCATCTTTGACGAGAGGCTTCCCGTACACGTATTTGTGTTCGTCCACCTCCAACAAATCATAATGTACTTCGTCGGGCAGGTAATCTTCAGGATTGTTATAACCGGGCACCATCCCGCCTGGAACATTAGCGACGATATCGCTAGACACCTGGAGCGGGGGGAATGATTGGTTCGCTTGTTCGCCGAGCTGGGCAACTTTTTTCCCAGCTCGTTGTTCTGCTAACCCTTGACCACTGACAGTACTTCCCGACTGCTCCGCTTCGATAAATGACTTTGTAAGAATGCGCTCATAGTTTTCTTTCACCGGAGACTTTGGTGGTTTCTTCATGGCAGCCAGAGTAGGCTTCACTTTTACCGGATCTATCTTCTCCTCCGGAGGTGGATTTTTCTTTGCTTTGACCCCTTCAAAGAAGTTGGTCACTTCGGCTTGCACGATCTTCGCGTTTTCATCCTGGCTCCTCTCGTATAGTAACTTATCTGGAGTCTTCAGCGAAGGACCGTATTTGTATTGCCTGCCTCTAAATGTACTGCTAGACACCGGAGCAGACGGAGCGGTTGTGGCTGTCTTTCCTTTCTTAGGAGGCGGAGGAGAAGGACGACGCGCCGGAGCAGCCGGAGTGGCGGCGGGTCTCTTCCGCCCTTGTTGACGAGGCGGAGAAGGAGGAGGCTGGCTGCTCGGGCGCGCCGGCACAGGCGGAGAAGGAGGCGGAGTGCCGCCACACGCTGGAGAAGGAGGCTGAGTGTCCTGATCACTCGCTGGAGGAGGCAGAGGAGGAGGTGGAGTGCCCTGACTCGCCGGAGGAGGAGGAGGAGGAGGCGGAGGCGTCCAGTTCAGAAGGTTGATGAGCTCCTTCCGCCATAGGCATGGAGTCTTCAGAGAAGAACCCTGTCGAATCTCCCCTTCACCCATAGGGTGGTCAAGCTGAAGGTCCTCAAATCCGTCCGTAATTTGATCCACCATCACCCTAGCATATCCTTCTGGAATTGGCTGGCCGTGGTAGGTTGAGCCAAGTTCATTAGGTATAACAGAGCCAACAGCCGCCTTGACTTTTAATGCCATCCATCGCGTCATAAGGTGGCAATGTTGAGACTCCGTGATAGCATCCACGGGGTAGCTAGCAGGAGCTGTGAAGACAGGCTCCAGCTGCTGAGTCTGCTCGCTGGAAGCCATGCTGCTTCTCCGCTGAGATGGCGGGGTAGCTTCAGGGGAAGCTTCTGCAGGTCGTTTGCTGTGATCTACTTCTCGTTCCTCTAGCCCTTGTACCCTTTCGTGCAGCGCCTGCAGTTGGCTATGCACCACTTTCTTCCTCCTCTCCTGGGTTTTGTAACCCCCTGCATCCGGAAAGCCAGCCTTCCACGGAATGGAGCCTGGCGTGCCTCGTGTCCGTCCAGGGTGCTCAGGCTTCCCGAGGGCTATTGTGAGCTCATCATTCTCTCTGTCTGGAACGAACGTCCCTTGCTGCGCTTTCTCGATATACTCCTTAAGCCTCGTGACGGGTATTCGTAGTTGCTCTTCCGTCCAAACGCACTTCCCTGATACATGGCCCAAGGTTCCGCCAACCCCGAAGAACCAAGTCCGACAATGGTCTGTCCAGTTCAATGTCTCTGGTTCGACCCCTTTAGCAATCAGGTCATTCTCAGCCTTGTCCCGCAAAGGTCGGGCTTTGAGGTAACCACTTGACCCTGTGCGATGGTGATGCTTCTTCTTTGCAGCATTAATCTTGTTTGTCGCTGACATCTTCTTACTCTTTTCTGATGTCTTGTGGGCCACAAATGCGGGCCATTGATCTCTGATCTTCTCATACTTTCCGATGAATTCTGGTGTCTTTTCTTTGTCGACAAACGTTTTCAGCTCATTCTTCCACCTCCTGAATAGTTCTGTCATCTTCTTAAGAGCATGAGACTTGAGCAATTGCTCTTAAACTGGCTTCTCTGGATCCTCCTCTGGCGGTAGAGTGAAATTTGCCTTAAGCGTTGTCCAAAGATCTTCTTTCTGCATATCGGAGACATAAGACACCTCAGGGTCTTCCTTCTTAGGCTTTAACCATCACTACTAGGGAAAAGCCTATACACATAATCTTACCAGGAGCGCTCCCCAAAATACGACGCTACTGCTATTTAGCAGCAGCACGTGTTAGAGAAATGTGTTGCTGACAGGAAAATAGCAGTAGCGCGTCCACCACAAACCGCGCTACTGCTATAATTGCCATGAGCTCGCCCCCCCCCCCCCCCACTAGTTATAGCAACAGCGCACTATATTGAACAGCGCTACTGCTATAGAAGTTAGCAGCAGCGCACTTATAGGAAAACCGCTACTGCTAAGATCATCCCACAAGTTTAGTCCCACCTCGCTCCGTGAACAGGGTGTTTACCACCTTAAATATGTTATTTCTGAAACTACCACAACCAGTTGGTCTTCACTGAACTCTGTGTGTAAAATTTGTTGCCGCAATATGAGTCCTCTCCGGTTCCTACCGGAGTGGACTCATATTGACAATTCAGATTGTACACATAAATATCATTGATGGCCAATGTATTTTTGCATTGACATATTTTTTGTATAGTTACACTTAGCAGTAGCGGTTTATGTGCAACGCGCTACTGCTATTCAGATTATCTGTAGAGCGTTTTGGCAAATGCGCTACAACTATCCCTACCTTATCCCCACGCGCACTACCGGCCCTCACTCACACCCTCACTCTCGCCCCCCCCCCCCCCCCGTGCCGATAACCGTCATCGTGCGTCGCCGCCGCCGCCTTCGTTCGTCCGCCGCCGAGGTACTCCCCTCCTTCCGTCCCTCCTCCCTCCTCCTCGCACATCCTCCCTCTGTCTGCGGCCGCCCCTCCCTCCTCCCTCCGCCTGCGGCCGCCCCTCCTTCCTCCTCCGCCGGCAGCCCTCCTCCCACCGCCCTCGACCTCGCCGCCCCTAGCTACCTCTCCGTCGCCCCCTACCCCCTGCCACTAGTTAGTACTAGATTTAGTAGTTGTAGATGTTAATTTAGGGTTCATAGCTAGTACTAGATGTTGCTTAGTTAGTACTAGATTTTTAGTAGTAGTAGATGTTAATTTAGGGTTCATAACTAGTTTAGTAAGTAAATTAATAAACTAGTTGAAGTAGTTGAATTAATAGAACTAATGTATTTTTAGTAAGATAATTAATATAACTAGTTGAACTACTTTATTTTTAGAAAGAACTAGTTTTTTTCTATTTATAGTAAGTTTATATTTAGTAAGAACTAGTTGAATTAATAAAACTAGTTGAACATGTCATATTTGTTGTTATTTTTTAGTTTAAGCAATTATTCGGGATGTATTAGTGATAACTTATATGGTTTCAGGTGACCACCGTCGTCCCCGTCACCGACCCCCTCCGACATCCCAGCCGTCGTCCCCGTCACCGACCCCCTCCGACATCCCCGCCGTCATCCTAGTCACCGACCCCCTCCGACATCGAGGTGAGACCAGCCAAATATCCTTGTATATCTTGTGTTGTTGCTCAAATAGGATATGTGGTTGCCCAAGTGGCCGTTCATGTTCAGTTTACATCTCCGAGTGGCCTATGTTTTGCCGGAGTGTTGATTAATTCCCGTTCCGGCAAATTTCAGGCGCTCGAGATGTCCTTTTTAGCAAAGGTCATGCCGGATTTTTTCGTGAATTCTGGCATGACTTGTGCTAGAATATGTACAAGTTTAATCTTTGAATTATGAACGTAGGAAATGTCGTACTCGGACGACGATAGTCTCCCGGGGGAGTGTAGCTGCTGCCACGACGATCGAGGTGTGTGCGACAGGTTCGTTCAACTGGACGAAGATCGGTGCTTCAGCATTAAGCTCGAGGAGACCTTCGATTGTGAAATGGTACGCAACAACGACAAGTGTTTTTTCGTAATTAAGCATGACTTCAACTATTTCAACGTCTAATTTTCATATTTTACAATTCGACTAGCTTATCCCATACCATGCAAGATGCTATGTCTTGGAGAGGATGGGTTTTGAAGACCATGAAAATTTCGAAACAAAGAAAATACACCTAAGGACCCATCATGATATGGATTTTGAAGTAAATCTGTGCAATGCCCAGAGCGTAACCCATTTTGGTTGCCAAAATTGGGAAGCACTTTGCAAAATGTATGGTTTTTATGAGGGTATGATTGTCACCATGGATCTTGGTGATCCTGCCATCGAGCAAGACAATATGGACATTTGGGTCCTTGTTGATACGCTTCTGATTGTACTACTATGTGAGTTTCCTAAACATAGTTATTAACTAATTTATATTGTTTATTTCAAAATAGTTGATAGCTTATTTCCATTGACAGCTTATTTTGATTCTTCAAAGACTGTGCGGAAGATGGTAGATAAAACCCACTACACCGATGGCACCGAATTAACGTATAAGGAGAAAAATCATATGATCGCATTTTGTACTCTTCTTGAGAATTACAATAACTATTATCGAACTCCTCCAAATTATGGTGAATATGTGCCACTAGTGCATGTGTTGAACCACGGTAACTTCTCTGGAGATACCCTGGTAATATTTTTTACTATTACGACATCCGTGCATCTTTTGCATACTTCTAAAACTAGTACATCATTGATAAGTATGAAGTTATTATTATGTTTTTCAACAGAATCTCCCGATGGATTGTGTGCCTCATCTGATGTCTCTGCATGGTCGCCTCTCAGTTCTTAACATACTGCCAGGTAAATCTACGGAGCTCACCTGCGCATATCGGATTTCTAAAACCCGTGAACACATGTTCATCAAAGAATGGAAGAAATGTATGGATATTCGCAAGGAGGTTCTTGGAAGTAACATTCAGCGAAAGGCAAGAATTGGAGACATGCTAATTTGCATTCTCCATAATGGAGAGTTAGGGGCTATCTTGTTTTTTGCTATTTTACCTTAGAAAATGTAGTAGGTCTTAATCGAGTGTAATAGGTCCTATGAGGTACAATATGTTTATTATGTGGTAATGTGTTAGAGTTGATAATGAGGAGTACTTGTGATTACGACTAGTGATGTGATGTCATTGACGAAAATGATGATCTTGAGGAGGTGTTATATGACAATGATGTATTATGATGATAAGTTGTTAATGATATGATGATGATGATGATGATATTATATCATTGGGTGAAAGAACCGCGGATTAGTTTCAAGTGGATGTCCATCCACTTGAAACTAGTCCACGATTCTTTCACCCAGTGATGTAATAACTCATTATGATGTAAAAACAATCTCTAAATTCCTGTTGTATGAAAACTTGTGTAAAGGTGTATGAATACAACATGAAATAAAAAAGAAATAAAATACTAAATAATAGTAGTAGCGCGGGAAAGGAGAAGCGCTACTACTAATTACCAGTAGCGCTGCTCTGAAGAAGCGCTACTACTAAGTCAATTTAGCAGTAGCGTGGATCCAGGCGCGTTATTGCTAAGCATTAGCTGTAGCGCCTTATCAGTAGCGCTCCTACCTGCGCTACTGATAGGCCTAAAACCCGCGCTGCTGCTAGGCTTTTCCCTAGTAGTGCATTGCTGGATACTGATAGAGATCTTGTCCCTAACAAGAACCCCGCACTGAGCACGAAATGCATCCCTTGTCCGGATGGGTTCAATCGGCTTGCCATCACGCGTGATTGATGTAATTTCAAACCTTTCATCCGAGCACAACTTTTTCTTTGGGCCTCGTTTCTTTACCGAAGTTGAGCTCGATTCGGAGGGCTAGAGAAAACAAGAAAGATGAGAGTTAATTAATATGTGTACATATGAAAACAATGAATGCATCAATTAACTAGTCAGCACGGGCTTAACTAATATATATATACCTGGCCGGACTCGGTTCAGTCACCGGAGCCGTCATCACGGTCTCCTTCTTGTACCTCCATTGGGTCACCGGAGCCATCATGAACATAGCCCTTTTCTTGTACCGGCATAGATGGGTCACCGGAGCCATCATTATCATAGCCTTCTTCACTACCCCGTCCTTCCTGACCATCGGTGTCGTTGAGAAACGACGCAACAACATCACTTCCTTGTGCGATTATGTCCCCCAACATCGCTTCTGTTGCTTCGTCTCGGGGGTGCTCCATAGTTTCTGCAAATATTTACAACATGTCAATTATTATTCAAACATGACAGAAGGATATATATTAGTGGCAAACGTAGAACTAGCTAGCTAATCACAATAAGGAATCATATTAGTGGCCTCGACGCTTCTTCTCTAGGGTTTGGGGTGGCCTCGACAACGCTTCAAGGGTTTGGGGTGGCCTCGACACAACACTTCAAGGGTTTGGGGTGGCCTCGATGACAACGCTCTTTTAACTTGGTAAATTTGGGTGGCCTCGACAGATTTTGTCGGGTAGGGGCGCGGTGGGAGGGGGTAGGAGACCAACATCGTTTTTTCTCTAGGGTTTGGGTGTCCTCGAGAGTTCTGGTCGAAAGAAGAAGAAAACAAAGAGGAGAAGAAGAAGGAATAGAGGAGTAGAAGAAAAAAGTCTTCCACTCCTCTATTCCTTCTTCTTCTCCTCTTTTTTTTCTTCTTCCTCTTCATATTTTTTTCCGACGTCCCCCTTCATATAAATGCGGTGGAAACACTTTATGAAAATGAGGTGGTGGCCGAGCCGGGCGGTTTTCTTTCCCTTCTTCATTTTTTCCTTCGTTTTTTCTTATATGTTTGTTTTCGTTTTCACCCTACATTTTCCTAATCATATAAATTAACTACATATATATATAATCTATATATATGAACATATTTTTATGAATAAATATAATTACACATCTAAAATTTTCCTAATCTTAATACTAAACTAAACTAAAATAATCTATATATATGAACATATACATGAATTGACAAAAAAAACATAAATTGACAAAAAATACATTTATGAAAAAAAATACTATGAACATGTACACACATATATACACATAGAAACACATATACACAAAAAAATACGAAAAAGTGCTATGAAAAATGCTATGGAAAATGCAGGGCAGGGGCGGCGGGGCGGTGCGCGGCGCCAGCGCAGGGCAGGGGCGGCGGCACGGCGGCCGCGCAGGACAGGGGTGGCGCGCAGCGGCCGCGCAGGGCAGGGGCGACGGCGCGACGACCGCACAGGACAGGGGCGCGGGACGGGAGGGGCGCGGGAGCAGGCTGTGCTCACAGGGGGCAGCGGCGACGGTGAAGGCGAGCAGCCTGACGGCGTCGGTGGCGGCGGCGACGGCGAAGGCGACCAGCCTGACGGCGTCGGTGGCGGCGGAGACCGCAAGGTGGAGCAGGGGCGTCGGGCGGGGACGGCCACGAAGAGGAGCAGTGGACGTCGGGGGAGAAGTGGGGGATTTGATCAAAACTGCTATGTGTTGCTTATATAGCAAAGCCTTTAGTCTCGGTTGGTGCCACCAACCGGGACTAATGCACCCCTTTAGTCCCGGTTGTTGCCACCAACCGGGACCAAAGTCTTCTTTTCAGCAGCCCAAAGGGCGGGAAGCAGAGGGCTTTGGTCCCGGTTGATGGCACCAACTGGGACTAAAGGGGGTGCATTGGTATCGGTCGGTGCCACGAACCGGTACCAATGCACCCCCTTTAGTCCCGGTTGGTGCCATCAACCGGGACCAAAGGCCCCTGTGCTGCCCGCGTCGCAGCCAAAGTTTAGTCCCACCTCGCTAGTTGAGAGGGGCGCGCAATGGATTATAAGCCCCACTGCTGCACCCCTCTCGAGCTCCTCTCCACTATAGGCTTGCGGGCCTACTTGCTACTTGTTGGGTTTTCTGGGCCTACTACGGGCTGAATCCTGGCCCATGGATGGGCTTCTAGTCATATTCAGGCCGTGGTGGCCCAGTTGGTGGCAAAAAAAATTTCCAGTTTTTTTGTTCTCTTTTTGCTATTATTTATTTTGTTTTGTTTATACTTACAACAAAATAATTATTTATTTTATTTTGTTTGTCATTACTTATTAATTTTATTTTATGATAATTCTTTTTGCTATCAAAGCTTCTAACAAAAAAAGTTCTTTATGAATATTCTTTTTGCTTTTAATGATTTTGAACAGAAAATACTTTGATAATTTTAGTTGCATCAATTTTATATAATTTTAGTTTCAATAATACTATAGGTTGCTTATAATGTTTTGAACAGAAAATACTTTGATCATTTTAGTTTCATAAATTTTATTTATGTTATTAAACTTTATTTTTTTTATTTTGTTTCTCCTTATCTATTTTATTAAAGTTTATATTATTTTGTTTCAAATTACTTATTTATTTTATTTTATTTTGTTTCTGACTTCATTTGTTATTTTTAATGCATTTACTGATTATTTTGAGCTATAAGACCATGAACTTGAAAAGCATTTGAAATGAACTCTGAAAAGGTTCCAAGCTGGTATGGTATCATCATTTCACCCACATAGCATGTGCAAGAAAGTACAGAGGCTTACGGCAAAAACTGGATACACTTCGTGTACAAAATGGACAATCTCTTTCGAAGTATCAGGGTTTTGTGTTCACCCACATAATCAATTTACAACCCTTTCTGACTTCATTTGTTATTTTGTGTTCAAAATGCATGAACCGGGACTAAAGCACTCCCTTCTGTCCCGGTTCAAGCCACGAACCGGGACCAATGGTTGTGGGCCAGGAGCGAGGATCATTGGTCCCGGTTCGTGGCTTGAACCAGGACAAATGGTTCCACACGAACCGGGACCAATGCCCACGAGGCCCCGGCCGACCCCCTGGGCTCACGAACCGGGTCTAATACCACCCATGGGTCCTGTTCTTAAAGAACCGGGACTAATGGGCTGGCCAGGCCCAAACGGTAGTCGTGTTTTCTACTAGTGACACTTGATAACCGAACATAAGTACGTACTCGTAGTAGCTAGCTAGCAATGATTCGGTCGTACCACACAGGGGCGGAGCTACGGGGGGACGAGCGGGGGCCATGCCCCCCCAAGGGCTGCGTCGTACCTACGTATAGAGCAATATACGCCTAAGTAGATTAGGGCAGGTCAAACAGATTTTGGACTAATTGCCCCCCTCAACGGGTGCGCTGAAGCCCTGGCCCAGGAACTTTGCAAGTTAAGCCCATGTATCTGTAAGGTCAAGCCCACACCAGGGAAACAAACGGCCAGCTAGTTCTGGAAACTGACTGGCCACGATCGAGGGAATCCTCCTGAATCGATAGGCGCCGACGCACACGCACAGCACGCTCGCTGCGCGTAGCCGCCGGGAAGTTCGACCAGGGCATCCGCACAACGCATCAGGAAAAGCACCGATGGGAAAATAGTCCTGGTGAGTGTCCTTGATTCTTGATTTATACTATTCAATACCGATGAACTGGTCCGCATCTGGCTCCAGTAGACGAGCAACTTCTTGATTTAGATGCAATTAGTTAGGGCTGGCAAATTCTTGACTTATTGAAAGAAGGTACTGTTAATTTAGGCATGCGCTGAATCTATCATCTGAGTTTGTATTTCAGGTTGATTAGAAATCTACAAATACTAGTTTGTATACATGATAACGAAATTAGTTGATATACAAACTACTGATCAATATTTGTCACAAGTAAAATTTACAAAAGCTGGAATCGAAAACGAACCATATTTCTATTGCAAAATAAATATTATCTTGCATTCCTTTTTGCATGGCCATTATAGAAAAAAGTATATGTTCGTTGTCTTCTTTGCCCCCCCTATGTTCAAAACCTGGCTCCGCCCCTGGTACCACATGCTCGCTTACAGGCCGCCATGCATGTATCTTCTCCGATGGACAGAAGTCCAAATATGACTTGGTGTCTCACACTCAAATTATTTTCTGAAACGCAGGGTTTCATAACGGGAGCACAAATGACTAGCACAGCAGCTTGATCGATGTTAGGTATGAACAAACAGGTATATTATAGTAGCGTAAACTCACATTTAGTGCAAGTTGTGCAATGCGAAAAGGACACAACACTATTTACCAGAATAGTTGGTGTATACTTTGTTCTAATGTGCCATGTTGCGAGAAAAAAAACCACCACATAGAAATAAAAAAATGTAAATCTCGTGAAACAGGGATGGAACCCGCGACTCCGTGTCATTAGCATGCGCTTCCTTTGAACCAGGCCACTAAGCAAGTTCTACACACGTGTGCATACATTTTCTCTTTGACCTCGTTCACCAATTTAAATTCAAAACAATTTGATTTTTTCAGAAGGTATTTCATTGTTTCGCGAATTTCCAAAAACTGGCCGGTTTCTGAAAATCTCATTTGAAAAAAAAAACCTGCGATAGTACAGCAGCCACCCACGACGAGCTGCTGCGATGGAACTAGCTAGGCGCCCGCCTATATAAGCTGCTGCGATGGAACAGCTGATCGATGTTAGGTACGAGCAAACAAGTACTCTCTGTTCCAAAATAGATAACCCAACTTTGTACTAACTGGTCATCTGTTTTGGAACGGAGGAAGTACATTATAGTAACATAAACTCACGTTTAGTTCAAGTTGTGCAATGCGAAAAGGACACACCACCATTTAAGAAATAATAATAGACCACTAGCAGAACAGTTCGGTCTATACTTTGCTCTAATGTGCCATGTTGCGTAAAAAAGAAAAACTCAATAAATTATTCTGACCGCTCGACATTACCATGAATTTTCATTTGCTGAAGTTCGTCTTCAGTTAGTTCTATTATTTAAGTCTTTGTCGGGATCGGACATGCACCCGCGACTCCCAGTCATTAGCATGCGCCTCCTTTGAACCAGGCCACTAAGCAAGTTATTAACACGTGTGCATACATTTTCTCTTTGACCTTGTTCACTTATTTAAATTCAAAACAATTTGATTTTTTCAGACGGTATTTCATTGTTTCGCGAATTTCCAAAAATCTCGTTTGAAAAAAAAAACCTGCGACTGTACATCAGCCACCCACGACGTGCTGCTGCGATGGAACTAGCTAGGCGCCCGCCTATATAAGCATGAGGTCCGGTGCATGTATTCCAGACAAGGATACAACCTGAGCTAATCAAGATGGCTTCCTCCACGCCTTACCGTGTCCTACTCTTGTGCCTCACCACTTTCCTGCAGGCATGGCTTGCTGCGGCAAAATACCCGCCGCATAACCCACCGCCGCCGCCCCCGCCGTTTGAGCTGCCGGAGTCCGACGTGAGGGAGAGGTTCTCCAAGTGGGTGATCAAGTACTCAAAGCACTACTCGTGCCATGAGGAGGAGGAGATGCGGTTCCAAGTCTTCAAGAACAACACCAACGCCATCGGCCAATTCGACCAACAGAATCCTGGCACCGTCGTCGGTCGCGGGTTCCGACCAACTGGGTTTCAGGTCCGTGGCTCGGGCGGGGTCCGTATGAACAGGTTCGGCGACCTCAGTCCCAGGGAGGTCATCCAGCAGTTCACCGGGCTCAACACCACCAGCTTCAATGCCACGTCACCCACCTACCTCCCCTACCACTCCTTCAAGCCGTGCTGCGTTGACTGGCGCTCCAGCGGCGCTGTCACCGGCGTCAAGAATCAAGGCACTTGTGGTAAACGGTCAAGCTATACTTTCTACTAGCAGATTTAGTTATATACTCATGCATGCTCATGGTTGCTCAATGAATTACTCGTGTCGTCGTGCGGATGGATAAAATTGTAATATGGCAGGATCATGCTGGGCATTCGCGGCGGTGGCGGCGATCGAAGGCATGAACAAGATTAGGACAGGGGAGCTGGTGTCGCTGTCCGAGCAGGTACTCGTGGATTGCGACACACGGAGCGGCGGCTGCGGCGGCGGCCACTCAGACTCGGCTATGGCCCTCGTGGCCGCCCGTGGTGGCATCACGTCGGAGGAGAGGTACCCATACGCCGGATTCCAGGGAAAGTGCGACATGGACAAGCTCCTCTTCGACCACCAGGCGTCCCTCAAGGGCTTCAAGGCCGTGCCACCCAACAACGAAGGTCAGCTGGCGATTGCCGTGGCCATGCAGCCCGTGACGGTCTACATTGACGCCAGCGGTTTTGAGTTCCAGTTCTACTCCGGCGGCATCTACCGTGGCCCCTGCTCCGCCAATGTGAACCACGCCGTCACCATCGTCGGCTACTGCGAGGGTCCCGGCGAGGGAAACAAGTACTGGATTGCCAAGAACTCGTGGAGCAACGACTGGGGTGAACAAGGATATGTCTACCTCGCAAAGGACGTGCCCTCGTCCACGGGCACATGTGGCCTCGCCACCTCGCCCTTCTACCCCACGGCTTGACCACAGGCAGCACTATGTGTGATATCTAAGGAATTGCTTCTGTTTCGTTGTGATAATGCTAAATTGTTATTTTTATTATACTTCCCTTTAATTTGATCAATAATCGGTAGACCGTGCGTGCGATAGCATGGCCTGAGTAATAAGTTTTCGAGCGAATTACACTTTTTACAAGTTAATTGTGCATTTGTGACACTACTGATTTAGCAGATGTTGTATCGACATATCCCATCTAAAAAACTTTGTACCCAATTTTACTCCATTTTAGCATTTTGCCTATTATTAGATATGAACTGCATGTTAGGTAGATACTTTTACAACAATGTGTAAAGATCTCACCACACGATCGACAATCATGTCTAGCCTTCTCTTCTCCATGTGTTCCACTCCTCGCCATCGTTGTGGTATCCTCTAGCCGCGATCATCGCCGCACACATTTTACAATCGACACCCATGAGAGAAACATGGTACAAAGTTTTAAAATAGGGTAATCTAGGAGAATGCTCATGAAATGGGTTAACTGGTTCCGCGAATGTACAAATTGGAGGTAAAAAGTAAAGTTCAGTCTGAATTTACAGATAATATGTTGGGTACTATCATGCTCGTCCGTTCTCTTCTTTGTTTCTACTTCTCTATGGGGATTATTTTTTAAAAATCAAATTTGCATGTGCGATGAGCGTCCTTACGGTACTGTTAAAGAAACATATGAAACCTCCATTTGTTAGATTGTGATGGCTGAAGATTAATTTATACTCCGACGTAGATATATAGGATTGCCACCTCTAAAATCCAGACTTGTTGTGTGTTCATTATGCACCATCCAAAGCCACGTCATCGACTTTCAACCCTTTTCTGCTTTTACTTGCCTATTTTCATGCATTTAATGATTTGTTTTGAGCTAAATGACTCTAAAATTGGAAAGCACTACAAATGAACTCTGAAAAGGTTGAAAGTTGGCATGGTATTATCATTCCACCCACATAGCATGTGCAAAAAAGTAGAGACAGTTACTGAAAGTGCTAGTTATCGACTAGAGGGGGGTGAATAGGCGATTTTTATCAAAGTCTTCAAAACCTGGAAGTTTCGAAGACAAACAATAGAAATGACCTAATTGATATGCAGCGGAAGATAACCTACAACAAGCAAGCCATAGTCAAGTATGCAATAATGTGAACGTACAAAGACTAATAGCAGCAAGATAGTAAGGATCAGGATGGAAGATAGTATGAAGCCAATCAACGATAGTAGTCAAGCAATGAAGTCAAACAGATAAGACAAATAAGCAATGACTTCACGAAGACAAACTCAAAGTAAAGGAGGGAAGGGATAGAACCAGTCACTTGTTGAAGACACAGGATTTGTTGGACCAGTTCCAGTTGTTGTGACAACTGTACGTCTGGTTAGGGAGGCTGAGATTCAACTCAGAAGACCGCGTCTTCACCTTATTCCCCTTGAGCTAAGGACACACAGTCCTCGCCCAATCACTCTGGTAAGTCTTCAAGGTAGACTTCCGAACCTTCACAGACTTCATTCACCGGCGATCCACAATGACTCTTGGATGCTTAGAACGCGACGCCTAACCGGCTGGAGGATACACAGTCCTCAAGTGTAATAAGTCTTCAGGTCACACAGACAGAAAGACTTCAGTGATGCCTAACACTCTTTGGCTCTGGGTGTTTGGGCTTTGTCCTCGCAAGGATTTCTCTCTCAAAGGCTTCGAGGTGGGTTGCTCTCAAAACGACAAAAGCCGTAAACTAACTCTGAGCAGCCACCAATTTATGGTGTAGGGGGTGGGCTATTTATAGCCATAAGGCAACCCGACCTGATATGTCCGAAATGACCATGGGTCACTAAGCAACTGACACGTGTTCCAACGGTCAGATTTCAAACACGCACGGCAACTTTATTTGGGCTACAAGCAAAGCTGACTCATCCAGCTCTGGATAAGATTTGCTCTCATTGTCTTCGCTCGAAGACATAGGATTTGGGTTGAGCATCACTTCAGTCACTCTGACTTTGTTCACTTGGACCCCACTTAATAGTGCGGTGGTTCCTATGACTCAACAAAGAAGAAAAGGAAACAACGAAACAACACAGTCTTCGCGCTCCATAGTCTTCGCTCAATGTCTTCTCATGTCATAGTCTTCAATGTGAATATCTTCACATACCACCATTGTCTTCAATGTCTTCATACATTTTTAGGGGTCATCTCCGGTAGGTAAACCGAATCAATGAGGGACACTACCTGCGTTATCCTGCAATTCTCACAAACGCATTAGTCCCTCAACCAACTTTTTCATCAGTACTCCAAAACCAACTAGGGGTGGCACTAGATGCACTTACAATCTCCCCCTTTTTGGTGATTGATGACAAACTTGTTGAAGTTTTCAACGGGAATAAAGTATGTGAAATTGTAAAGGATAGGGTATTGTCTCCATAAGAGGCAAGGGCTCCCCCTGAAGATGTGCATATAAGTAATTTACTTTTGAAATGCAAATGCACATGGCAGGTTGTACTTGAGGAGATCCTCTTAAACTTATGAAGATAATTCATCATGCATGAAATGATATAACTTAAAGAATGACATGCATAATGGAAAATGGACGTCTGCAGAATGATCTAAGTGCGGAATGATCTAAGTGCGGAAGTTATCATCGCACATGAAAGAGCAAATAAGTAGCAGACGACCATTGAGTTTAAGTGTTACAACTCAACAAACGAAATGTATCAAAAGCAAGAGTTGTAACCACTAGGCAAAATATAAAGCAACCGCCCATATGAACCCATTTGAAGACTATCAAACTCATACGCTTCTCCCCCTTTTGTCAGTAATGACCAAAAAGGTTTGAAGACATAGAGCATCTACTCGTCCTCATGAGGAGTAGTTGAAGCAGCAGGGTTGTCGTTGTCGTTTGGCGGTGCAGACGAACTTGGTGCAGTGTCGATGTGTGCAGAAGTAGGGGGTGGTGAAGTAGCATCGTCTTCATCATCGATCACATTTGCATTCATGGTTGCCGCAGAGGAAGAATAATCAGAGTCTTCAAGGGATGGAGTTCGTCGTTAGGACAGCTTTCCATGGAGGAGTGGAGTCAAACTTGAATCGTTCAGTGAAGCCATCGTCTTGAAGATCTGCTTCAGCACTGAGCAGGGTCAAACTCTTCCATGATCGCCGACAGGTTTCATGAGTGACAAATGCATTCTTGGTGGCAAGATTGCGAATATGATTTACATCCACCAAGAGACTTTGCATCTGACGCTTGAGCAAAAAATGATGCTTATCTTGTTTCTGATGCAGAGCCACAAGAAGTTCTCGGTCATTGAGGACCCGAGAGCGCTTCTTTGGCCTTTGAGAAATTGTGCTCTCAGTAGCTTCAGTTGGCGCACGATGAGGCAGACGAGTATTTCCAGCCATCGGATAGACACGCGTGACAGTTTGGACTCCTTCCATAGGCTGAGTGAAGCTTTGATGTTCAGCATTATGAAGACAAAGAGGCTTCTTCGCAGGCTCAGGGTATATGGCTTCAACTGACATATCAACCTCTGGTAGAAAGATCACATGATTGCGAGCAGAGGGCTGATAGTTGACAACAGAGTGTTGCTTGATGAGGCGCATGACCCATGGAGCATAGAATTTCAGGCCAAAAAGGTCAGATCCAGATGCAGCCAGTTGCCTGATGAAGAAATCTTGTGCATTGAAGCTGATGCCATTGAGGATGTAAAAGACCAATGTCTTCATGGCTCCTTCAAGTTTTGCAGCTGATGAATGTCCTTTGATAGGCCATAGAGTCCGCCTGATGATGTGATATATGGTGCGCGGCAGATACTCAAGGTCATCAACAAAGAACTCCTTTGGGTATTCAGCGTCATGTGGCAATGGCTTCATCACGCTCAACATCTGACTCATGTTGGGTTCAGGCTTATGGAAGATGCTCTCCAGTGCATTGCGGTGGTTTTGACAACCAGGTTCGTATAGCTCTCCGGGAGTGGATAGGCCTGTGAGCTCAATGATGTCAAGAGCTTTGGCTTCATGATGAACATTTCCGGTCATCCACTCGAGAATCCATGTTTTGTATCTCTGTTGTAGCCGCGAATGTGGAGGGTAGCATAGAATTGAAGCAAAAGTTCTTCATTCCAATGTTCTTTGTCTGTCACAAAGCTGAGCAGACCTGCATCACGAAAGCAGTCAAGTGCTTCTTCTAAGCATGGCAGTCCAGCAATGGCTTCAGTGTCGAGGCGCATATGAGGGAAAATGCGCCCTTGATCATATAGAACGCAGGAGTAATAGCTTCGCTGCTGATGACTCCAGAAACGATCAGATGATATTCTTGGCCTTGAGTAGGGGTTCTTTGAGCTGTCAAAGAAGGTGTTGTGGTTTTTGGAGCCATTTGCATTGAAGGACCCGACAGATGTGGCAGTACCTGGAAACCTTGGCAGTCTTGGCTTTGGTTTCTGGACCTGAGGCCTATGCTCAATGTGATAATCAAACTGAGGACCAGAGACAGTAGGCGGAGGGACCAAAACAGGCCATCTTACTGTGATTAGCTCGCCATGGTTGTATGCTTGCTCAATTGTATAGGGCCTTGGTGGCGGAACAGGAGCAGTGGCAGCAACAGTGGCTTCAGGCTGCACAACAGAAGCTTCAGGAGCAGTTGCAGCATTGACTTCTGGCATGTTGCTTGGTGCAGGCTCCATATTAGCTTCAGCCATGACTAAGTCATTGGCTTCATTTGTGTTGGTGGTGGCAGCCTCAATGGTTTCAACCTCCACTTGTTGAGCTGGAGGGTCTGGTACGAGCACGTTCACTTCAGGAACAGCTTCTTCAGAAATGGGGTGTGTAGAGACACGATCTTCATGATGTTCGTCATCGGCTGATGCAGCCGGATTGTCTTCAGCAGCTTGGGCTTTAGACACAGAGACATTCACAGTTGGAGTGGCTTATGAAAACACTTGACGTGCAACAGGTTGGTGGTGCACTTCTCCTTCTGGAACGCTTGGAAGAGGGACTTGAGGCCTTGGTCCTTTGCGAAGCCTTTGTAATATAGGTGACGCCTTTGGAGATGGAGTAGGCAGGACATCATCCTCTTCAACTTGCACAGATGATGTGACTTGTTGTTGTTGGGGAGTACTGGGGGAGTCTTGTTGTTGCGGGCGATCAGCCCATGATGCATCATGAGCAATTGGCGTCAGAGGACGACCAATGCTGATGATTTCGCTGTTCATGAGAACAGGCGATGATACCACGTTGTGTTCAATCTGAGGAAGAACTTCATCATCTTCAACATTGTCATGGTGACCAATGTCTTCAGCAGCGATGGGATCAGCTGCTGGAATGTCTTCAGCTTCATGAGCCTCTGTGGAAGCAGGCTCATGAACAATCATTCGTAGTTCTTGATTTGCAGATGCAGGGCGAACCACTGAGATAGGTTCAACAACAAGGGGCTCTGTGGGAGCAGCCCGATTCTTCTTGGTCTTGCGCTTCTTCTTGGAGGGAGCAGCATCAGAGGCTTCTGAGGGTTTCCATTTTCTGGCTTCAGCCTCTGCAGCCCTCGTCTTCTTCTGTTCTGAAGCAGTTGACAGGGCCTTTGGCTTCGAGCCAGTCATGCTGCTTGGGAAGACTATGTGTGGTTCATCTTGCCTTGAAGGTGCAGGTTGGACAGTGGATAGCTTCTTCTTCTTTGCAGCCATCCTGGGGTCGATGCCAGGAGGACCAAGAGCCTTGCGCTTCTCAGCCTCATTGTAGGCAAGCACACACTTGTCAGCCAGATTCTTCATGTGCTCTCTAGAGCCTCGAGCTTCTTCACACTTCTTGTGAAAGGCTTCTTTGAGCTCGTGCAGCATGATCTTGAAATTCTTGGCATCTTGCACGTTGAGCGTGGCCACATGCTTCTTGAACTGAGCCTTTTAATAGTCAATCTTGTGCTTTAGTTCGATGATGCGCTGAGCAATAGCTAGCTCAGAAGCAATAGCGCCATTGAAGGAGACGCTGAGGCCAATGGGAAGTTGCAAGTCATCAAAGCTGAGATTTGGTGTGTCAAACCACTCATCAATGAAGTTATGGATGATTGCCACGTCAAAGAGAGGCAAATTATTGAAGATCTCTGCTTCTTCCTTGCTCTTGATCAGTTGCTCAAGAGCATCATCTGCAAGATCGTCATCGCTGGACAGATCAATGTGCTCTTCATGCAAAATGGAAGCAGGAGTCAATGTCTGATCAGTACTCTTGATGATTTTCTTTTTCTTCTCCGTCTTCTTGGAGATGCGAGAAAGATCTTCAGACTGCACACTGTCTTCAGGAGGTGCAGTGGCCAGTGGCTTCACACGAGAAGCTTTTGAAGGTGCAGCTGATGTTGAAGCCTTAGTTTTATTGGGCTTCTGCGGCCTTGTAGGAGGAGCAGGGGCTTCATCAGTATCAGCATCATTATCAGAATGATCCACTTTGGCACCTTGTACCAAGATGTATGAGATGAGGCCATCAAGGTTCGTGAAGGGGCCGATCTCATTTTCTTCAGCTTCACGTGTGCCGTCATTATGGGGAGCCGAGGGACCAGGATTGAAGTCTAATCCCCATGACTTCTTGTTTTCTTTTGCCGATGCCTTTGCATACTAGAAGTTGCGCTTGAAGAGATTATCGTCACGACACAAGAGCAATGAGGATGGATCGGCATTTTCAGGTCTGTGGTCCACGGACCATACAAGGATAGAATTCTTGTGCAATAGCTTCAGCTTTGTTCTTGGGGGGAAGGCCTCGATAGAGAATATCACCCCAAGGACTCTTGATCGCATTTTTCTCAGCTTACTCCTGGGTCACGAACTTGTACTTGAACCATTGTTCAGCCCAATAGCGTCGAATCCATTGGATTCGGGTCTTGCGCGGATTGTAATCTCTTCAGTATCTGTCTTGTAGATTTCTGTGAGGTCATCAGGCAAATCTTTTGATGTTCCCCCTCGACGCTGTCTGCCACCCTTCCTTACTGATTTCTCTGCAGCCATGAACTTCAAACTGAATGGCTTCAATATGTTCAAAGGCTTCAAGGGCTTTCGCTTGCTGGTCAAACAGGAACTAGCTTCAGGAGAGTTAATGTGTTGCTGTAAGAATTCTGCAAACGAATGCAGACTATGAGAACCAAGGGATTCTCCCACGGACATGTACCTGTGACAGCATTAGAGATGCGAGGGAAGGGGAAGAGGTTATATGCATTCTCAGAAGATTTTGAAGATAAATCAGTTTGAAGACATTGACCTCATGTTGCGAAGACATTCACTTATATGTTCAGAGTTGGTTCTAGATTTGTACGAATCCGTGAATAAGTACAAGTGAGGAATCTAACTATATATGAAGCTTAAGTGAATATACTAGGTAGTATGAGATGCAGACATAATAGATCTAACATTGTGTAGACAGAAACCAATTTTGGTAAATAAGATGAATCATTGCGGATCAAAAAGATGGTAAAAATAGAGTTATATTTACCACACGAAGAACTGCTAGATGGGATGAATAGGAGACCGAGCAGTTCAATCCACCGTGCCCTAACTTGGCGACGGAGGACACCTACGGCGGCGGCGGAGAGGACGATGCCCGCGGCCGGCGTGAGGACGGCGTCGGAGAAGTCGCGGCAGCTAAGCGCTTCGTCGCCCGCGTCGTCGAGAGCTAGCGGTGGAGCTAGGGTTTTGACGAGGTGGAGAGGTGGAAGAAGGTTTTCTTGACCGCAGGGGACACGTATTTATAAGTAGGTGTGTGGCATAGCGCAATTACGCAGGTGCCCCTGTCTGTTCACATCCGTGGGACACGTGGCAAGCATGCAACATACTCAGAGTTGTCCAACGTTTCCACGCCCGCCAAGTTTGTCGGATGGTTGTTCCGGCTTCTCCGGATTTCAACAATAAAGATGAATCATTTAAAAGTACTTGATGTTTGTCTCTGTGTCTTCTGCTGACAAGGATGCAGAGAAAACATTTGACAGTTTCAATAGAATGCATATGATTTGAACGGATAGAGTTTGAGATAGAAAGCATAGAGACATTAGGGTCCGATCACATTCACTTACTTCAAAAGATTCACAAATGAAGATGTAGCAATAAGTGAATGCTGTAGAGGACAAAATACTAGTATATATATATATATATGTGTGTGTGTGTGTGTGTGTGTGTGTGTGTGTGTGTGTGTGTGAAAGCAATCAACTCAACATAGTGAAGTAAATCATGAAGATAAGTTGAAAGTTGAAGACAAATCAAATGCGAATATATTCAACAATAATGCCATGAGTGAAACACTTCAAACCAAGAAATTTGGTGGTGGCGTTACCCACCGTATAGGAAGTATTAGACCCAGACACGACGCACAATTATCGTGGCGCTCCGAAATCAAATTCCATGTTAATGTATTCACACTCAGAATGTAAGTCTTCATTGATTGAAGATATACTTTACTTCGTGTGTTGCACATCTAAGTCATCAACATGCATAAGTGTTAGGATGTGTGCCTGATCACAGGACATTTGAGGATTCCAAGATATTTAGCTCACACCGTAACCTGCAAAACCTTTTCTCATCCAAGGGCTTTGTGAAGATATCTGCCAGTTGCTCTTCAGTGTTGACGTGAATGATGTCAATATCTTTCTTCATGACATGATCTCTGAGAAAATGATGACGAATTTCAATGTGCTTTGTCTTCAAGTGCTGGACTGGATTGTTGGCAATCTTGATGGCGCTTCCGTTGTCGCAGAAGAGAGGGACTTGCTTCAGATTGATGCCATAGTCCTTGAGAGTTTGCTTCATCCACAGAAGCTGAGCACAGCAAAATCCAGCAGCAATGTATTCAGATTCAGCAGTTGAGAGTGATACACAATTTTGCTTCTTTGAAGACCAACAGACAAGTGATCGTCCCAGAAAGTGACATGTGCCTGATGTAGACTTGCGATCGACCTTGTCACCAGCATAATCAGCATCCGAGAATCCAACCAGATCAAATCTTGAGCCCTTTGGATACCATAATCCGAGTGTTGGGGTGTAAGCCAAATATCTAAGAATTCGCTTCACAGCTAAGTGATGCGATTCCTTTGGTGCCGCTTGGAATCGAGCACACATGCAAACACTAAGCATAATATCTGGCCTAGATGCACATAGGTAAAGTAAAGAACCAATCATGGAGCGGTATACCTTTTGATCGAACTCTTTACCATTGTCGTCGGGACCAAGATGGTGTTTGGCTGGCATTGGCGTCGTGTACCCTTTGCAATCTTGCATTCCAAACTTCTTCAGACAGTCTTTGAGATATTTTTCTTGAGATATGAAGACGCCATTCCTTTGCTGACGAATTTGAAGACCAAGGAAGAACTTCAGCTCACCCATCATGGACATCTGATATTGCTCTTGCATCATGTATCCAAACTCATCACTATACTTCTGGTTGGTGCAGCCGAAGATAATGTCATCCACATATATTTGGCACACAAACAGTTCACCATCATATGTCTTCGTGAAGAGTGTGGGATCGAGGGATCCAGGTTTGAAGCCTTTGCTCTTCAGGAAGTCTTTGATTGTATCATACCAAGCGCGAGGAGCTTGTTTGAGGCCATACAGTGCTTTGTTTAGTTTGTACACCATATCAGGATGTTTTGGATCTTCAAAGCCAGGTGGTTGAGCAACGTACACTTCTTCTTCAATCTTGCCGTTGAGGAATGCACTCTTCACATCCATTTGATATAGCAAGAAGTTGTGGTGATTAGCATAGGCTAGCAGTATGCGAATAGCTTCAAGCCTTTCTACAGGAGCAAATGTTTCATCGAAGTCAATTCCTTCAACTTGAGTGTATCCTTAAGCCACAAGACGTGCTTTGTTTCTGACGACTTGACCATGCTCATCTTGCTTGTTTCGATATATCCATTTAGTGCCAATAATGTTATGCTTGTGAGGGTCAGGGCGCTTGACAAGTTCCCAAACATTATTCATCTTGAACTGTTGAAGTTCTTCTTGCATGGCTTGAATCCATTCAGGTTCCATAAAGGCTTCAGCAACTTTCTTGGGTTCTGATATTGACACAAATGAAAAATGCCCACAGAAATTTGCTAACAGTGTTGCTCTTGAGCGAGTAACTGGACCAGGTGCATTGATGCTATCAATTATCTTCTCAATCTGTACTTCATTTGCAACACGAGGATGAACTGGACGAGGACCTTGCTCATGTTGATCATTGTCATCATTGGGAGGATTGTCTTCAGTCTGTGCATTGTCTTCTGATTGGTTAGGTGCAAAAATGATAAGTTCCTCTTCAGGCTGTGCTTCAGAAGGCATGATTTCACCAGTTCCCATCAGCTTGATAGATTTGCTGGGAGGAGCTTCATCTAGTGTGCTTGGCAGGAGCTCTCGTTGTGAACCATTGGTTTCATCAAATCGCACGTCCACAGTTTCAACGATTTTGTAGTGAAAGAGGTTGAAGACTCTGTAAGAGTGCGAGTCCTTTCCATAACCGAGCATGAAGCCTTCGTGAGCTTTAGGTGCAAATTTTGACTTGTGATGGGGATCCTTGATCCAGCACCTAGCACCAAAGACTCTGAAGTAACTGACATTTGGCTTCTTGCCAGTGAGGAGCTCATAGGATGTTTTGCTCAGAAGCTTGTGGATGTAGACACGGTTGATGATGTGACATGCTGTATCAATAGCTTCGGGACAGAACTTTCTTGGTGTCTTGTACTCATCGAGCATTGTTCGAGCCATCTCAATGAGGGTTCTGTTCTTGCGCTCTACAATGCCATTTTGCTGAGGTGTGTATGGAGCAGAAAACTCATGAGTGATTCCCATTGTATCCAGATAAAGATCAAGCCCGGTATTCTTGAATTCAGTGTCGTTATCACTTCTGATATGCTTGATCTTGATGCCATAATTGTTCATGGCTCGATTGGCGAATCGTCTGAAGACATCTTGCACTTCAGTCTTGTAGAGAATTATGTGCACCCATGTATATCTTGAGTAGTCATCAACAATGACGAAGCCATAGAGACAAGTTGTTGTTGTGAGGGTAGAGTAGTGAGTAGGGCCAAATAAGTCCATGTGTAGCAGCTCGAAGGGTTGAGATGTCGTCATGATTGTCTTCGAGGGGTGCTTCGCCCTAGTCATCTTTCCAGCTTCACAGGCACCACAAAAATGATCTTTCTTGAACTTGACACCTTCGATGCCTATGACATGCTTCTTCTTGACGAGTGTGTGTAAGTTCCTCATGCCAGCATGCCCCAGCCTCCGATGCCAAAGCCAGCATTCTGAAGCTTTTGCAAGAAGACATACGGCACGCTGTGGACCTGCTGAGAAATCTACCATGTATAGATCATCTTTCCTATACCCTTCAAAGACTAGAGATTTGTCAGATTCCATTAGTACAAGGAAACGATATTTTCCAAATAGCACAATCATGTTTAAGTCACAAAGCATTGAGACAGACATTAAGTTGAACCCAAAGGATTCAACAAGCATCACTTTATCCATGTGTTGATCCTTCGAGATTGCAACTCTACCTAGACCCAATACCTTGCTTTTAACAGTGTCAGCAAATGTTATTTGACTCTTGTCGGATGGACGTAAGGTTGAGTCCATGAGAAGACTTCGATCACTAGTCATATGATTAGTGCATCCGCTGTCGATAATCCATTCTGAAGCACGAGGTGTCATACCCTACATTGCAGTTAGGAGGATAGGCTTCACAAGGTATGTTGTGAAGCATAAGCATTTGATGCACACTAGGATTATCACAGCTTAGATCAAGGTTAGAACACACAGTGTGACAGGTAAACGATTCGTATGTGGAATACATAGTAAGTCATTTTATCGAGCGTCCCTTAATGTGTTTTAGGTCCCCAGCAATAGTATCAGACGCCTTTGATTGCTGGCTGGAGACCATATTCTACAAAAGAGAGTTAATTCTTCTTCACCACCCACATCTTCAGGGGTGGCTTAGAAGCAATGAGTCTAAGTGCAGCATCTGAGAATTTCGGCTTTGAAGCCCTAGCAAATAGCCTTGCAGGAGATGAATGATACTCATATGAATAAGCAGAAAAGTTCTTAGTCCTATGAACATGGCGGTTTGAGGACACACGTTCATATTCATAAGTTTGAGCACGATTTCCTGCAAAACATTGGCGTTAGGGTGACTCAATTGAGTCCTGTATTCGTATGAAGCCGTTGGACCATATGATGCCTTTGGTCTGGGGTTTGTCTTCTTCCCTGGTGGTGTCATGATGACATTCACTGGAAGATTCTCAAGACAGCTTTTGGGAACCCAGATCTTCTTCATAGGTGGTCCATTCCTGCAGTTAGTACTAATATACCTGGCAAACACTTCACCACTCTGATTTTTGAAAAGTTTATAGTTTGCATCAAAGGATTCATCAATGATAATAGGATTAGCACAGGTAAAGCCAGATAAAGTGGATGGATCCACTGAAGGTTCCTTTGCAGCAACCCATGTGGTTTTGGGATACTGCTCAGGCTTCCAGTAGGAATCATCAGCATTCATTTTCCTCTCGAACCCAACACCCTCTTTCCTAGGGTTTCGGTTCAGAATCTGCTTTTTGAGGACATCACAAAGTGTCTGATGTCCTTTCAGACTTTTATACATCCCTGTTTCAAGCAATGTCTTCAACCTAGCATTTTCATCAGCAATAGCAGTGGTATCCTCCGTAGAGGGGTTAGTTTCCACATCAGTAGTTGAAGACAATGCAACAGCAGTGGCATTGGAACATTCAGCAACAGAAGTAGCGTTATCACGCTCAATGCATTTTAAGCATGGTGGTTCAAATCCATCCTGAGCGGAACTGATCTGTTGAGCGCGAAATGACTCATTCTCTTTTTGAAGATCTTCATGAGTCGCTTTCAATTTCTCAAGCTCTTGCTTCCTTTGAAGATAATCATAGGAGAGCCTTTCATATGTGGTTGAGAGCGTCTCATGAAGACTTTCAAGTTCTTGGTACTTAGCATGAAGATTTTTTATGTCTTCTACTAAGGACTATGAACGTGTCATTTCTGCGTCCAACAGGTCATCGCTTTTGTCTAACAGTTTTTTAGTATGTTCCATAGCCCTTTGTTGTCCAGTAGCAATTTTAGCAAGTGTTTTGTAGCTGGGTTTGGATTCACAATCAGAGTCATCTTCACTTGATGTTTGAAAGTAAGCATCACGCGATTTTACCTTGGCACCACGTGCCATGAAGCAGTAGGTGGGAGCAGGATCGTCCATGTCATCAGCTTCAGCGTTGGTGTGGAAGTCATTGTCTTCAGTGTTGAAGATGGACTTGGCAACATAGGCTGTGGCTAGAGCCAGACTTGCAACGCCAGGGTCGGACTCTTTTTCAGATTCCACCTCCACCTCCTCAGAAGCAGACTCCTCCTCTGAATCCATTTCCTTGCCAACAAAAGCACGAGCCTTGCCAGATGAGATCTTCTTATGTGATGAAGACCTTGATGAGGACTTAGAAGAAGACTTTGAAGATTTCTTCTTCTTCTTGTCATCAGAATCATATTCCTTGCTCTTCTTCTTCTTCTTCTCATTGTCCCACTGAGGACACTCAGAGATATAGTGTCCAGGTTTCTTGCACTTGTGACATGTTCTCTTCTTGTTGTCATGAGTGGAAGCTTCATTATTTCTTGAGCTAGATCGTGAAGACTTTCTGAAGCCCTTCTTCTTGGTGAACCTCTGGAACTTCTTCACAAGCATGGCAAGTTCCTTTCCAATGTCTTCAGGATCATCAGAACCGCAGTCAGATTCTTCTTCAGATGAGGAAACCACTTTTGCCTTCAAAGCGCGAGTTCGGCCATAATTAGGACCATAGATATCTCTTTTCTCAGAAAGCTGGAACACATGTGTGTTGAGCCTCTCAAGTATATCAGACGGATCGAGTGTCTTGAAGTCAGGACGTTCTTGTATCATGAGGGCAAGGGTGTCAAAGAAGCTGCCAAGTGATCTCAGTAGTGTCTTGACCATTTCATGCTTGGTAATCTCAGTAGCGCCAAGAGCCTTAAGCTCATTTGTGATGTCTGTGAGGCGATCAAACGTGAGCTGGACATTTTCATTGTCGTTTCTCTTGAAGCGGTTGAAGAGATTGCGAAGAACACTGATCCTCTGGTCTCTCTGTGTAGAGACGCCTTCATTGACCTTGGATAGCCAGTCCCAGACTAGCTTTGACGTTTCCAGAGCACTCACACGGCCATACTGTCCTTTGGTCAGATGACCACAGATGATGTTCTTTGTAATGGAGTCCAGTTGAATGAACTTCTTGACATCAGTAGGAGCGACACCTTCACCAGTTTCGGGAACGCCATTCTTGACGACATACCAGAGGTCGACATTAATGGCTTCAAGATGCATGCGCATCTTATTCTTCCAGTAGGGATATTCAGTTCCATCAAACACAGGACAAGCAGCGGAGAATTTGATTATCCCTACAATCGACATAGCTAAACTGCAGGTGGTTAAACCGAATCACACAGAACAAGGGAGTACCTTGCTCTGATACCAATTGAAAGTGCTAGTTATCGACTAGAGGGGGGGTGAATAGGCGATTTTTATCAAAGTCTTCAAAACCAGGAAGTTTCGAAGACAAACAATAGAAATGACCTAATTGATATGCAGCGGAAGATAAACTACAACAAGCAAGCCATAGTCAAGTATGCAATAATGTGAACATACAAAGACTAATAGCAGCAAGGTAGTAAGGATCAGGATGGAAGATAGTATGAAGCCAATTAAAGATAGTAGTCAAGCAATGAAGTCAAACAGATAAGACAAATAAGCAATGACTTCACGAAGACAAACTCAAAGTAAAGGAGGGAAGGGATAGACTGAGTCACTTGTTGAAAACACAGGATTTGTTGGACCAGTTCTAGTTGCTGTGACAACTGTACGTCTGGTGCGGCAGGGAGGCTGAGATTCAACTCAGAAGACCGCATCTTCACCTTATTACCCTTGAGCTAAGGACACACAGTCCTCGCCCAATCACTCTGGTAAGTCTTCAAGGTAGACTTCCGAACCTTCACAGACTTCGTTCACCAGCGATCCATAATGACTCTTGGATGCTCAGAACGCGACGCCTAACCGGCTGGAGGATACACAGACCTCAAGTGTAATAAGTCTTCAGGTCACACAGACAGAAAGACTTCAGTGATGCCTAACACTCTTTGGCTCTGGGTGTTTGGGCTTTGTCCTCGCAAGGATTTCTCTCACAAAGTCTTCGAGGTGGGTTGCTCTCAAAACGAGAAAAGCCATAAACTAACTCTGAGCAGCCACCAATTTATGGTGTAGGGGGTGGGCTATTTATGGCCACAAGGCAACCCGACCTGATATGTCCAAAATGACCCTGGGTCACTAAGGAACTGACACGTGTTCCAACGGTCAGATTTCAAACACGCACGACAACTTTACTTGGGCTATAAGCAAAGCTGACTCATCCAGCTCTGGATAAGATTTGCTCTCATTGTCTTCGCTCGAAGACATAGGATTTGGGTTGAGCATCACTTCAGTCACTCTGACTTTGTTCACTTGGACCCCACTTAACAGTGCGGTGGTTCCTATGACTCAACAAAGAAGAAAAGGAAACAACGAAACAACACAGTCTTCGTGCTCCATAGTCTTCGCTCAATGTCTTCTCATGTCATAGTTTTCAATGTGAATATCTTCACATACCACCATTGTCTTCAATGTCTTCATACATATTTAGGGGTCATCTCCGGTAGGTAAATCGAATCAATGAGGGACACTACCTGCGTTATCCTGCAATTCTCACAAACGCGTTAGTCCCTCAACCAACTTTGTCGTCAATACTCCAAAACCAAGTAGGGGTGGCACTAGATGCACTTACAGTTACAAAAAAAATGGATGCACTTCGTGTACAAAATGAACAATCTCTTTTGAAGTATCAGGATTTCGGACAAAAATTCATCTGTTACAAAGGCATTTCATTTTCTTTAAACTTAATACAACCCCAGACTTATTGTGTGTTCATTATGCACCATTCAAAGCCACATTATGGACTTTTAACCCTTTTTGCCTTCATTTTGAGAACTAGTGGCACTAACAGAAAGTTTATAATTTTTTGTATCTAAAGCAGAAATATTCACAAAGAAATTCTAAATACAACAAAAAACAACTCAGAAATAAGTAAAGAAGAAAAGAAAAAAATAGAAGAAAACTAAATAATTCTTTTGAGAACTACTGGCACTAACAGAAAGTTTTTAATTTTTTGTACCTAAAGCAAAAGTATTCACAAAGAAATTCTAAATAAAGCAAAAAACAACTCAGAAATAAATAAAGCAAAAAAGAAAAAATAGAAAAAAACTAAATAAAAAAAGCCCGCCTACTAGGCCACTACGGCTTGCATACGACTAGAAACCCAACGGCAGTTGGGCCAGGATGCAGGCCCACAAAGACCAGTAGGCCTACAGGGCAGCACAACAGAGTTAGGCCCAGAAGCTTGCTATAAAGAGGAGTTCGATACTGCGCCCGCGCCAGGGCTTTTAAACAGGTGTGGCTGCTCTTTGCTAGGCGAGGTGGGACTAAACTTCCTGCCCGTTGCCTGGCAGCGCACCCCCTTTAGTACCGGTTCGTGGCTCCAACCGGTATTAAAGGGTGATCTTTAGTACCGGTTGCAGCCATGAGCCGGTACTAAAGGGGGTCGCTTCCCGCCGCCTGGCCTGGCCAAATTTGACCTTTAGTACCGGTTGATGGCTCCAACCGGTACTAAAGGTCCATCCTATATAAGCAATGCTTATGAAAATTTTAGTTTCTTCTCCTCTTCCTCTGCATTTCAACCTTGTTGCGCCGTCGCTCGTCCCCGTTGCCACGCCCGTCCCCGTCGCCGCCCCGGCCTGTCAGCGCCCCCGCCGCGCGCGGTCGCGGTCGCCGTCCCCATCGCCGCGTCCGTCCCCATCGCCGCGCGCGGCCGTCCACGTCGCGCGCGTGCCGCCCCGGCCCATCCCCGTCGCACACCGCCCCGGCACGTCCCCGTCCCTGCCACCCGTGTCGACTCCATCGCCTCACATCGCCAGCCGCCGCCCCGCTGTAAGACTGCCCCCTGCCGCACCATGGCTGCCCTCACACACACACTCAGTACACACTCACACACACAGAGAAAATGTTAGATGATTAGATTAATTAGCTAGATATTAATGTCGAATGTTAGATGAATTAGCTAGATATTAATGTTAGATGAGTTAGTTTTTTTATACTTTTAGTTATAGATGAATTATATATATTAATGTTAGATATTAGCATGAATATATATAAACTGCAGGTTGTTATCAATTTGATGAAATTGTTCAAAATGAATGCCCATGGTAAACTCTATCGACAAATCTAACAACTTGCACTGAACACTAAGGCCAAGATAACAATTTTTTTGACTCCATCACAATATTTTCTAGGACATCAAATGTTAATAATACATCATAACTCGTAGGAATAAACAACCTCGTAAAGTTTGTGCTGGCCGGTCATCTTGATTTTATTATCAGCAGTTTTCTACAAATTAATAGAACTAGTGGAATTCTATATGAGATTTGAATTAGTAAGTACTTAGTTGAATTAGTAAGTGCTTAGTTGAATTAGTAAGAAAATAAATTATTTTTATTTATATTAAGTGCTTAGTTGAACTAGTTGAATTAATAGAACAAGTTTATTTTTAGTAAGAAAATTTAGGTTGATGAGATTTGATGATAAAATTAAATTTGTACTATAGAATTAGTTTATTTTTAGTAAGAAAATTAATAGAATTAGTTTATTTTTAGTAAGCGCTTAGAGAATTAGTTGAATTAGGGTATTTATATAGTTATGCTTCTTAACCAAATGAAATGTTTGGATGATAAGATTTTCAATTAATGTTTCAACTATGAACATAGGAAATATCGTCTGACGATGAAAAGAAATTCGGTATGTGCGAATACTGCAAAGACGAGCACGACATGTGCGACACGCCTCACCTAGTTGGTGGTAGGCGCTTCAGCATCAAGATGGATGACACATTCGAAGTGCATAAAGTACGTCAAAACGACAAGTCATTTTTTCGTAATTAAGCACGACTTCTGCTTGTTTTGCTTCAACTTATAATTTTAATTTTGTACTATTCTACTAGCGTACCCCTCCCATGCAAGAATGTATGTCTTGGATATGGTTGGTTTCAGTACTGTAGAAACTATGAAGGTAAAAGAGTAAACTTAAGGACCGAGCATGGTTATAGTTTTCCTGAAAAATTATACAATTCAGACACCTACACCCATTTTGAATGCAAACAATGGAGAGCACTATGCAAGGCTTATGCATTTGAGCCTGATATGCTTATCACATTTGATATTCGTCCGAAAGATGATATTAAAGATAATATCGAGATCTGGGTTGATGTGCAGACGCCTCCAGTTCTACCATTATCTGAGTTTCTCAACCATATTCATGTCTTCGATATTGTTTATTCAAAAATAGTTGACAACTAATTTCAATTGACAGCTTATTTTGATTCAAGTAAATATGTCCAGCGCTTGGTAGACAGGACCTACTACTGTCTCGGGGCTGAACTAAAATGCGAGGAGATAAGTCATTATGTTTCATGGTTTGAGGATCTTCATACTGTCAAGATCTTAGTACTCAAAACGTGCAACCAATAGTGTTCGTACTGAACTAGAGTCACATCTATTTAGGAAAGATGGTAAGATTTTTACTATTTGTCCTCAGTACATCTTTTGCGTACATTATTTTTAAGCTAAACTTCATTGTTAAGTATGTTACTACGATGTTCTTCAACAGGGACTCCCTATGATAGTTGTGCCTCAGTGGATCGAGGCTAAAGGTCGTATGTCCATGGTTAGCTTACGGCCAAGACATCCTACATTGCACATGAGTGCATTCAGGATGTCTAGAAGCGAGCAAGTCTTAATAATCAAAGACTGGAGCAAAATTGTGAAGAATCGCAGAGAAGTACTAGGGGGTAGCAATCAGAAACGCAGCCCACAATTAGGAGACAGGTTCATCTGCATGCTCCAATATGATGAATCAAGATTGATACACGTGTTCTATGCTATTTTACCTGAGAGATAGTAGCAGGAGTGATTTAGCTAGATAGATTGACTATGATGATTAACTAGTGGATTATTAGCTTGCTGGTGATGATATGATGCAAGATTTTTTATATAAGTTAATATGATGATGATGATGATGATGATGAGGTATTATATCATTGGGTGAAAGAACCGCGGATTAGTTTCAAGTGGATGGATCCTAAGTGATCAAGTAATGAATCATTACTTGATCACTTAGGATACATCCACTTGGAACTAATCCGCAGTTCTTTCACATAGTTAATAACTCATTATAATGTAAAAACAATCTCTAAATGTGTGTATGCATGTGAATGGTGGTGCGAGACATCCGCGCTCTACGGGAAATTCATAAATATATGCATAACATGTACAATATGTAGTATCGTAAAATACCAGCAAATGAATAAAATTAAATGAAAAACACAAAACTAAAGAAATAATAATAATAAAACCAAAACCCCTAAACCTTTTAGTACCGGTACTAATGGTCTCGCTGCCCCCGGCGCTGGCTCGTCCCCCGGTGACAACACTCGGCATGCTAGGTCGGCAGCGCATGATGGCGGAACTGTGACACACGGGGTGGCAGGGCGCGCTGACACACGACAGTGGGTGGGCCGGTGGCGGTTGGAGCTGAAATTTTCTACTCACCAACCGTGTTTGGGTTAAGGAAAATCATAAAATTTGGCTCAAAATCATTAAATATAAGAGCTAGAGACTCATTTTAAGGTACGTGACCTAAATTGGACGCGTTTTGCGCGGTTATTTTACGGGTTTGCGGCTTGAAAGAATCTGCTAGATATGCTCTAAACTCGACCCAAAATTGTTTCTTTTGACATTGCATTTGCATCTTTTTGCTCTCACATGCATGATCCAGTTTGAGGGTTTGGGTCCCGTGCAGCGGGGGCGTTGCGATGGCGCCGACGTCGCCAAAGACGGGGCTGTTGGTGGGCATCACCATGCGCGAGCTTCCACCCGACCGCAAAGGGATTAGCTCTTCTCAGCCTGCTAGTTGGCACACTAGGCGCGCGGAAATTTGGAATGCGTGTATAACTTGTTCCAGATAGCGATAGGGCGGAAAGTTGCTGAAGCTAGCCAAATGCTAAAGCACATTTGCTGAACTGGATGTTTTAACGGCTAAACTGCGTGTGCAGGGATCGTGCAATTATTGGAGATACTATCGGTTGATGTGACTAAGCGAACGGATATGTGTGACAATGGTTTTCCTTAGAACATCCACATCAGTTTCTCTTTTAGCTGCTGCGAGCACGGCCAATTGGCACTAATTCTTGAGATTTCTGAGAATGACAGCTTAGTATACTTATTTGAAAGGGACTCATTTGGTAGGTCAAGTGAACATGCATGCATTCGTTCGGAACGGCGACCTTTCTAATATTGGAACTATAGGCGGCTGGTAGCATGGTTGGTAGCCATGACTTCATCGATTGAACTGATTGACACTGTCGTATATGTAATTTACTATAATATATGTTCGTTAATTGGCTCACTGGTATGCACTTCCTAACCGCAGATAAGTTCGTTAATTTACTATAATATATGTTCGTTTTTTGACTCACTGATATATGTTCGTTAATTTACCTAGCAATGATACGGACATGCTCGCTTACCACCAAGTGCCAAGCATGTTTCTTTTCACACACTCAAATTGGTTTTCTAAATTGCAAACAAAGTGGCACACCACAAGTACTAGTATGCATGCGCGTCTTTATGTTGCAGAGTGATGTTGGTGAAAATAAGTCATCAACATGACAGAGAAATGATTCAAGACAAATGCCCATTGTGCATCTACTTGGAATTAGCATAAGAAAGCTTCTCCTGTTCTTACGCAATGACTATCTCCTGAATATGTAATTTGCACCACAATTAGGGCACTTATTGCGGAAAATACATACATGAACACACTTCAGAAAATACATTTCTAAATAGGATAAGATTCTGAAAAAATTACATATGAACTACTTCGGAAAAAGCAGTATATATGAAAAAAGTACATATCAACCCACGTCAAGAAACACATTTCTACCCTAAAAAAAGAAACACATTTCTAAATGAAAAAAAATCTGAAAAAAAAGTAGCACACATTCATCTCCCTCCATGTTGTACGTGCGACTAGAAAGTTTCATAGAAGAATTAAACAACTTCTTTTGCATGTGCGAAGAAAAAAAAGCATGTTGTAAAACACTATTAGAAGCAAGAAAATCATCATCTATATGGAGGCAAAATAAAAAGGCATTTTTCGTCAAATTTTATTCCCTGCACCTATTTTGCGAAGGTGTACGCGTGAAATTTTGTTTTATACTCTTTTACATTTTAAAACATATTTAAAATGTATTTTAGAAAGCGGGTTCATATATATGTAAGTTTGGGTGGTGCCTACCCTACCTATTGCTATGTTTAACTCTAGCATTTACTACAACTTTTCACCCAGAAATGCATGCGAGGGAGTGAGGGATTTATTTACTTTTTATTTCTTATGTTTCTACTCTTTGACCTCCTGTCAGAGTTAGTGGGGTACGGATCACACTTGTTTCTCCGACCACCCATGCAATGTAGCTCTGCGGGTATCAGCATTGGTAAAAGACTCAAACATAATTCAAGGTTCAACTCATTCAACTATTCAACGGCTCAACGCAAACAAGTATTCAACTCATAAGTTTTATTGAATTAAATTGAACAGAAATTCAGAAAACAAGAGATAAAGAGAAGAATAGAAGATTTTTTTTAGAAAATAGGAGGTTTAGCGGCTAAATTAGGGGCTAATTAGATGCTAAATTGGGCTATAGCCGGCTATTACCGGTTTTTCTCATTTAGCCTACAAATGGCTTAGCCATAGCTGGAGGTTCCCCAAAAGGCTATAGTTGGGCTATAGCCAGCTATTTAAAACTTGGCTCCTTACTCGTCATCGCGTTGAGGTCAGTGCAGCCTTGATCGTACTGGTTTGGGTCACTGTTTCCGTCTTCCTGCTGAACCTAGGCTTTGATCGTACTGCTAATGGCTTAAACGTACGGCCGACCCAAGTCTAAGGTAAATTTTCCAGACAACAGGAGCCAGTAGGAGGCGGAGTTCCTTGCACCCAACATGTGGATTGTGTCTTCCAAGGAGGAGAAAGAAGGCCGCCTCTCAGTAGAGTAGCACACCCCCCCCCCCCCATGAGAGCAATGCAACAACTATGGCGTGGTTCACCGAGGCACATCCACTACTAGGGAAAAGCCTAGCAGCAGCGCGGGTTTTAGGCCTATCAGTAGCGCGGGCAGGAGCGCTACTGATAAGGCGCTACAGCTAATGCTTAGCAATAGCGCGCCTAGACCAACGCTACTGCTGTCGACTCCATCGCCTCACATCGCCAGCCGCCGCCCCGCTGTAAGACTGCCCCCTGCCGCACCATGGCTGCCCTCACACACACACTCAGTACACACTCACACACACAGAGAAAATGTTAGATGATTAGATTAATTAGCTAGATATTAATGTCGAATGTTAGATGAATTAGCTAGATATTAATGTTAGATGAGTTAGTTTTTTTATACTTTTAGTTATAGATGAATTATATATATTAATGTTAGATATTAGCATGAATATATATAAACTGCAGGTTGTTATCAATTTGATGAAATTGTTCAAAATGAATGCCCATGGTAAACTCTATCGACAAATCTAACAACTTGCACTGAACACTAAGGCCAAGATAACAATTTTTTTGACTCCATCACAATATTTTCTAGGACATCAAATGTTAATAATACATCATAACTCGTAGGAATAAACAACCTCGTAAAGTTTGTGCTGGCCGGTCATCTTGATTTTATTATCAGCAGTTTTCTACAAATTAATAGAACTAGTGGAATTCTATATGAGATTTGAATTAGTAAGTACTTAGTTGAATTAGTAAGTGCTTAGTTGAATTAGTAAGAAAATAAATTATTTTTATTTATATTAAGTGCTTAGTTGAACTAGTTGAATTAATAGAACAAGTTTATTTTTAGTAAGAAAATTTAGGTTGATGAGATTTGATGATAAAATTAAATTTGTACTATAGAACTAGTTTATTTTTAGTAAGAAAATTAATAGAATTAGTTTATTTTTAGTAAGCGCTTAGAGAATTAGTTGAATTAGGGTATTTATATAGTTATGCTTCTTAACCAAATGAAATGTTTGGATGATAAGATTTTCAATTAATGTTTCAACTATGAACATAGGAAATATCGTCTGACGATGAAAAGAAATTCGGTATGTGCGAATACTGCAAAGACGAGCACGACATGTGCGACACGCCTCACCTAGTTGGTGGTAGGCGCTTCAGCATCAAGATGGATGACACATTCGAAGTGCATACAGTACGTCAAAACGACAAGTCATTTTTTCGTAATTAAGCACGACTTCTGCTTGTTTTGCTTCAACTTATAATTTTAATTTTGTACTATTCTACTAGCGTACCCCTCCCATGCAAGAATGTATGTCTTGGATATGGTTGGTTTCAGTACTATAGAAACTATGAAGGTAAAAGAGTAAACTTAAGGACCAAGCATGGTTATAATTTTTCTGAAAAATTATACAATTCAGACACCTACACCCATTTTGAATGCAAACAATGGAGAGCACTATGCAAGGCTTATGCATTTGAGCCTGATATGCTTATCACATTTGATATTCGTCCGAAAGATGATATTAAAGATAATATTGAGATCTGGGTTGATGTGCAGACGCCTCCAGTTCTACCATTATCTGAGTTTCTCAACCATATTCATGTCTTCGATATTGTTTATTTAAAAATAGTTGACAACTAATTTCAATTGACAGCTTATTTTGATTCAAGTAAATATGTCCAGCGCTTGGTAGACAGGACCTACTACTGTCTCGGGGCTGAACTAAAATGCGAGGAGATAAGTCATTATGTTTCATGGTTTGAGGATCTTCATACTGTCAAGATCTTAGTACTCAAAACGAGCAAACAATAGTGTTCGCACTGAACTAGAGTCACATCTATTTAGGAAAGATGGTAAGGTTTTTACTATTTGTCCTCAGTACATCTTTTGCGTACATTATTTTTAAGCTAAACTTCATTGTTAAGTATGTTACTACGATGTTCTTCAACAGGGACTCCCTATGATAGTTGTGCCTCAGTGGATCGAGGCTAAAGGTCGTATGTCCATGGTTAGCTTACGGCCAAGACATCCTACATTGCACATGAGTGCATTCAGGATGTCTAGAAGCGAGCAAGTCTTAATAATCAAAGACTGGAGCAAAATTGTGAAGAATCGCAGAGAAGTACTAGGGGGTAGCAATCAGAAACGCAGCCCACAATTAGGAGACAGGTTCATCTGCATGCTCCAATATGATGAATCAAGATTGATACACGTGTTCTACGCTATTTTACCTGAGAGATAGTAGCAGGAGTGATTTAGCTAGCTAGATTGACTATGATGATTAACTAGTGGATTATTAGCTTGCTGGTGATGATATGATGCAAGATTTTTTATATAAGTTAATATGATGATGATGATGATGATGATGAGGTATTATATCATTGGGTGAAAGAACCGCGGATTAGTTTCAAGTGGATGGATCCTAAGTGATCAAGTAATGAATCATTACTTGATCACTTAGGATACATCCACTTGGAACTAATCCGCAGTTCTTTCACATAGTTAATAACTCATTATAATGTAAAAACAATCTCTAAATGTGTGTATGCATGTGAATGGTGGTGCGAGACATCCGCGCTCTACGGGAAATTCATAAATATATGCATAACATGTACAATATGTAGTATCGTAAAATACCAGCAAATGAATAAAATTAAATGGAAAACACAAAACTAAAGAAATAATAATAATAAAACCAAAACCCCTAAACCTTTTAGTACCGGTACTAATGGTCTCGCTGCCCCCGGCGCTGGCTCGTCCCCCGGTGACAACACTCGGCATGCTAGGTCGGCAGCGCATGATGGCGGAACTGTGACACACGGGGTGGCAGGGCGCGCTGACACACGACAGTGGGTGGGCCGGTGGCGGTTGGAGCTGAAATTTTCTACTCACCAACCGTGTTTGGGTTAAGGAAAATCATAAAATTTGGCTCAAAATCATTAAATATAAGAGCTAGAGACTCATTTTAAGGTACGGGACCTAAATTGGACGCGTTTTGCGCGGTTATTTTACGGGTTTGCGGCTTGAAAGAATCTGCTAGATATGCTCTAAACTCGACCCAAAATTGTTTCTTTTGACATTGCATTTGCATCTTTTTGCTCTCACATGCATGATCCAGTTTGAGGGTTTGGGTCCCGTGCAGCGGGGGCGTTGCGATGGCGCCGACGTCGCCAAAGACGGGGCTGTTGGTGGGCATCACCATGCGCGAGCTTCCGCCCGACCGCAAAGGGATTAGCTCTTCTCAGCCTGCTAGTTGGCACACTAGGCGCGCGGAAATTTGGAATGCGTGTATAACTTGTTCCAGATAGCGATAGGGCGGAAAGTTGCTGAAGCTAGCCAAATGCTAAAGCACATTTGCTGAACTGGATGTTTTAACGGCTAAACTGCGTGTGCAGGGATCGTGCAATTATTGGAGATACTATCGGTTGATGTGACTAAGCGAACGGATATGTGTGACAATGGTTTTCCTTAGAACATCCACATCAGTTTCTCTTTTAGCTGCTGCGAGCACGGCCAATTGGCACTAATTCTTGAGATTTCTGAGAATGACAGCTTAGTATACTTATTTGAAAGGGACTCATTTGGTAGGTCAAGTGAACATGCATGCATTCGTTCGGAACGGCGACCTTTCTAATATTGGAACTATAGGCGGCTGGTAGCATGGTTGGTAGCCATGACTTCATCGATTGAACTGATTGACACTGTCGTATATGTAATTTACTATAATATATGTTCGTTAATTGGCTCACTGGTATGCACTTCCTAACCGCAGATAAGTTCGTTAATTTACTATAATATATGTTCGTTTTTTGACTCACTGATATATGTTCGTTAATTTACCTAGCAATGATACGGACATGCTCGCTTACCACCAAGTGCGAAGCATGTTTCTTTTCACACACTCAAATTGGTTTTCTAAATTGCAAACAAAGTGGCACACCACAAGTACTAGTATGCATGCGCGTCTTTATGTTGCAGAGTGATGTTGGTGAAAATAAGTCATCAACATGACAGAGAAATGATTCAAGACAAATGCCCATTGTGCATCTACTTGGAATTAGCATAAGAAAGCTTCTCCTGTTCTTACGCAATGACTATCTCCTGAATATGTAATTTGCACCACAATTAGGGCACTTATTGCGGAAAATACATACATGAACACACTTCAGAAAATACATTTCTAAATGGGATAAGATTCTGAAAAAATTACATATGAACTACTTCGGAAAAAGCAGTATATATGAAAAAAGTACATATCAACCCACGTCAAGAAACACATTTCTACCCTAAAAAAAGAAACACATTTCTAAATGAAAAAAAAATCTGAAAAAAAAGTAGCACACATTCATCTCCCTCCATGTTGTACGTGCGACTAGAAAGTTTCATAGAAGAATTAAACAACTTCTTTTGCATGTGCGAAGAAAAAAAAGCATGTTGTAAAACACTATTAGAAGCAAGAAAATCATCATCTATATGGAGGCAAAATAAAAAGGCATTTTTCGTCAAATTTTATTCCCTGCACCTATTTTGCGAAGGTGTACGCGTGAAATTTTGTTTTATACTTTTTTACATTTTAAAACATATTTAAAATGTATTTTAGAAAGCGGGTTCATATATATGTAAGTTTGGGTGGTGCCTACCCTACCTATTGCTATGTTTAACTCTAGCATTTACTACAACTTTTCACCCAGAAATGCATGCGAGGGAGTGAGGGATTTATTTACTTTTTATTTCTTATGTTTCTACTCTTTGACCTCCTGTCAGAGTTAGTGGGGTACAGATCACACTTGTTTCTCCGACCACCCATGCCATGTAGCTCTGCGGGTATCAGCATTGGTAAAAGACTCAAACATAATTCAAGGTTCAACTCATTCAACTATTCAACGGCTCAACGCAAACAAGTATTCAACTCATAAGTTTTATTGAATTAAATTGAACAGAAATTCAGAAAACAAGAGATAAAGAGAAGAATAGAAGATTTTTTTTTAGAAAATAGGAGGTTTAGCGGCTAAATTAGGGGCTAATTAGATGCTAAATTGGGCTATAGCCGGCTATTACCGGTTTTTCTCATTTAGCCTACAAATGGCTTAGCCATAGCTGGAGGTTCCCCAAAAGGCTATAGTTGGGCTATAGCCAGCTATTTAAAACTTGGCTCCTTACTCGTCATCGCGTTGAGGTCAGTGCAGCCTTGATCGTACTGGTTTGGGTCACTGTTTCCGTCTTCCTGCTGAACCTAGGCTTTGATCGTACTGCTAATGGCTTAAACGTACAGCCGACCCAAGTCTAAGGTAAATTTTCCAGACAACAGGAGCCAGTAGGAGGCGGAGTTCCTTGCACCCAACATGTGGATTGTGTCTTGCAAGGAGGAGAAAGAAGGCCGCCTCTCAGTACAGTAGCACACCCCCCCCCATGAGAGCAATGCAACAACTATGGCGTGGTTCACCGAGGCACATCCACTACTAGGGAAAAGCCTAGCAGCAGCGCGGGTTTTAGGCCTATCAGTAGCGCGGGCAGGAGCGCTACTGATAAGGCGCTACAGCTAATGCTTAGCAATAGCGCGCCTAGACCAACGCTACTGGTAACTTGACTTAGTAGTAGCGCTCCTTCAGAAAAGCGCTACTGGTAATTAGTAGTAGCGCTTCCCCTCTCCCCCGCTACTACTATTATTTAGTATTTTATTTCATGTTGTATTCATACACCTTTACACAAGTTTTCATACAACAGGAATTTAGAGATTGTTTTTACATAATAATGAGTTATTACATCATGGGGTGAAAGAACCGTGGACTAGTTTTAAGTGGATGTCCATCCACTTGAAACTAATCCGCGGCTCTTTCACCCAATGATATAATAATATCATCATCATCATCATCATCATATCGTTAACAACTTATCATCATAATACATCATTGTCATATAACACCTCCTCAAGATCATCATTTTCATCATTGACATCACATAACACCTCCTCAAGATCATCATTATCAACTCTAACACATTACCACATAATAAACATATTGTACCTCATATGACCTATTACATTCGATTAAGACCTACTACCTTTTCTAAGGTAAAATAGCAAAAAACAAGATAGCCCCTGACTCTCCATTATGGAGAATGGAGATTAGCCTGTCTCCAATTCTTACCTTTCGCTGAATGTTACTTCCAAGAACCTCCTTGCGAATGTCCATACATTTCTTCCATTCTTTGATGAACATGTGTTCACGGGTTTTAGAAATCCGATATGCACAGGTGAGCTCCGTAGATTTACCTGGCAGTATGTTCAGAACTGAGAGGCGACCATGCAGAGACATCAGATGAGGCACACAATCCATCGGGAGTTTCTGTTGAAAAACATAATAATAACTTCGTAGTTAGCAATGATGTACTAGTTTTAGAAGTATGCGAAAGATGCACGGATGTCGTAATAGTAAAAAATCTTACCAGGGTATCTCCAGAGAAGTTACCGTGGTTCAACACATGCACTAGTGGCACGTATTCACCATAATTTGAAGGAGTTCGATAATAGTTATTGTAATTCTCAAGAAGAGTACAAAATGCGATCAGATGATTTTTCTCCTTATACGTTAACTCGGTGCCATCGGTGTAGTGGGTTTTATCTACCATCTTCCGCACAGTCTTTGAAGAATCAAAATAAGCTGTCAATGGAAATAAGCTATCAACTATTTTGAAGTAAACAATATAAATTAGTTAATAACTATGTTTGAGAAACTCACATAGCGGTACAATCGGAAGCGTATCAACAAGGACCCAAATGTCCATATTGTCTTGCTCGATGTCAGGATCACCAAGATCCATGGTGACAATCATACCCTCATAAAAACCATACATTTTGCAAAGTGCTTCCCAATTTTGGCAACCAAAATGGGTTACGCTCTGAGCATTGCACAGATTTACTTCAAAATCCATATCATGATGGGTCCTTAGGTGTATTTTCTTTGTTTCGAAATTTTCATGGTCTTCAAAACCCATCCTCTCCAAGACATAGCGTCTTGCATGGCATGGGATAAGCTAGTCGAATTGTAAAATATGAAAATTAGACGTTGAAATAGTTGAAGTCATGCTTAATTACGAAAAAAACACTTGTCGTTGTTGCGTACCGTTTCACAATCGAAGGTCTCCTCGAGCTTAATGCTGAAGCGCCGATCTTCGTCTAGCCGAACGAACCTGTCGCACATACCTCGATCGTCGTGGCACCAGCTACACTCCCTCGGGAGACTATCGTCGTCCGAGTACGACATTTCCTATGTTCATAACTCAAAGATTAAACTTGTACATATTCTAGCACAAGTCATGCCAGAATTCACGAAAAAAATCCGGCATGACCTTTGCTAAAAAAGGACATATCGAGCGCCTGAAATTTACCGGAACGGAAATTAATCAACACTCCGGCAAAACATAGGCCACTCCGAGATGTAAACTGAACATGAAGGGCCACTTGGGCAACCACATATCCTATTTGAGCAACAACACAAGATATACAAGGATATTTGGCTGGTCTCACCTTGATGTCGGAGGGGGTCGGTGAATGGGACGACAGCGGGGATGTCGGAGGGGGTCGGTGACGGGGACGACGGTGGGGATGTCGGAGGGGGTCGGTGACGGGGACGACGGTGGTCTACTGAAACCATATAAGTTATCACTAATACATCCCGAATAATTGCTTAAACTAAAAGTTAACAACAAATATGACATGTTCAACTAGTTTTATTAATTCAACTAGTTCTTACTAAATATAAACTTACTATAAATAGAAAAAAACTAGTTCTTTCTAAAAATAAAGTAGTTCAACTAGTTATATTAATTATCTTACTAAAAATACATTAGTTCTATTAATTCAACTACTTCAACTAGTTTATTAATTTACTTACTAAACTAGTTATGAACCCTAAATTAACATCTACTACTACTAAAAATCTAGTACTAACTAAATTAACATCTAGTACTAGCTATGAACCCTAAATTAACATCTACAACTACTAAATCTAGTACTAACTAGTGGCAGGGGGTGGGGGCGACGGAGAGGTAGCTAGGGGCGGCGAGGTCGAGGGCGGTGGGAGGAGGGCTGCCGGTGGAGGAGGGAGAGGGCGGCCGCAGGCGGAGGGAGGAGGGCGGCGGCGGAGGAGGGAGGGGCGGCCGCAGGCGGAGGGAGGATGTGCGAGGAGGAGGGAGGAGGGACGGAAGGAGGGGAGTACCTCGGCGGCGGACGGACGAAGGCGGCGGCGGCGACGACGCACGACGACGGTTATCGGCACGGGGGGCGAGAGTGAGAGTGTGAGTGAGGGCGCCGGTCGTGTGCGTGAGGATAAGGTAGGTATAGTTGTAGCGCGTTTGCCGAAACGCGCTACAGATAATCAGAATAGCAGTAGCGCGTTGCACATAAACCGCTACTGCTAAGTGTAACTATACAAAAAATACGTCAATGCAAAAGTACATTGGCCATCAATGATCTTTTTGTGTACAATCTGAATTGTCAATATGAGTCCTATCCGGTAGGAATCGGAGAGGACTCATATTGCGGCCACAAATTTTACACATAGAGTTCAGTGAAGACCAACTGGTTGTGGTAGATTCAGAAATAACATATTTAAGGTGGTAAACACCCTGTTCACGGAGCGAGGTGGGACTAAACTTGTGGGCTGATCTTAGCAGTAGCGGTTTTCCCATAAGTGCGCTGCTGCTAACTTCTATAGCAGTAGCTCTGTTCAATAAAGTGCGATACTGCTATAACTAGCGGGTGGGCGAGGTCATGGCAATTATAGCAGCAGCGAGGTTTGCGGTGGACGCGCTACTGCTATTTTCCTGTCAGCAGCGCGTTTCTCTTACACGCGCTGCTGCTAAATAGCAGTAGCGTGGTATTTTAGGGAGCGCTGCTGGTAAGATTCTGTGTATAGGCTTTTTCCCTAGTAGTGATCCATTGCTCATGCAGGCGAAGTACGGAGTATTTGCCAGGACACGCAGAGCATGAAGAAAGAAGATGCAACGGCATGTGGTTAGATTAGAAGGACCAGCAGCCGTTGCTAAAAATTGCAATGGTGCAAAAAAGATTAGGTGGTATATACGCTGGTATGTTTGTTAGACATGACCTGGTCGTTTTAACAGATTGATACGTTGTATATGTAATTTAGTAGATTCCTTAATGATTTAACCCCTATGCGCTTTCCCTAAAGCTGCCAAACACGTTCTCAAAACTGTGTAGGAAGGATTTTTTTTTGACGTGCCAAGGCTAGTTCTGTACTAGTTGCGTAGAGGAATATAATGGAAAAGATCATACTTTTTCAATGGACAAGTAAACATTCAAAAATGTCATCCATTTAATACTCGAACAAAGGACAGTTCCGTACTAGTTATGTTTAGAAGAATAGCTTTATAATACAGAAACGTCAGGCAACTGGCAGCCACCCTTGTACGCTAAAGATTGCAATGGTCTCAAAAAAGATTAAGTGGTATACGCACTGTCATGTTTGGTTTGAATGAGTGTTTTATCAATTTAACGGATTGATATGGTACGATCCTACATATAATCTTATATATTAGGTTCGTTAATTCGCTCAGATGTACACTTGATAACGGCAGATAAGTACGTACTCGTATTAGCTACTCCCTTCGTCCTATAATGTAAGATATTTTTTGACACGTACAACATGCTCGCTTACCGGCCACCATGCATGTTTCTTCTCCGATGGACAGAAGTTCAAATATGACATGGTGTGTCACACTCAAATTAATTTTCTTAAACGCATTATCAATGGAAAGATTCTCTCCGACAAATGAATAGCACACAGCTTGATCGATGTTAGGTATGAACAAACAGGTATATTATAGTAACATAAACTCACATTTAGTGCAAGTTGTGCAATGCGACAAGGACACAACACAATTTTAAGAAATAATAATAGACCACTAGCACAACAGTTGGTCTATACTTTGTTCTAATGTGCCATGTTGCGAGAAAAATAAAATCGGCCACCTAGGATTAAAAATATTGTAATTCTCGTGAAACAGCGATCATCCTGCGATTCCCTGCTTGTAGCATGCGCTTCCTACCACCAGGCTACTAAGTTGGAATTTCCGAACGTAGCTTTTTCTTCCCCCTCTCGCAAGGCGACTAGGGAAAGCCTTTCTCCCTTCGATCTTCCTTGGGTGAGCCCGTGGATTCGCCTCCATTCCACCTGCCGTTCTGGCGGCCGATGGCGGCAGGGAGGGTATTTCTCGGGCCTCGGCTTATATAGGTAAGGTTTTGGTTCTCGCAAGGGCGGCGCTCGGAAGGTTGCCGAAGCTTCTTCTTCGAGTCAGTCTTCCAGGCTTCCATCCTCCTCAAGTTCGTTCCTCGGGACGAATTAGACAAAGCTCCAACATGGATTCCTTCCAGCTCCTCGGAACGGCGAGGTTAGGGTTTCTTGTCGTGCATACGCAATAGCAAGATTTGCTGTTAGATTCTTCAGATCGATTCAAGGATTCGATGGCGACTATTGCGACTCCCGAACTCTAGTCCTTAAGGGCACGTGCACAAAGACTTCCCGGTTGTCATCGACAAGGTAGCCGGATCCGGTTGTCGTCGGCGGCTCATTCTGGCAGTGGCAATGGTCGTTCGGTTGTCTATGGACATCGATGTAATTTTTATTATGTTTGGGGTGCTCTGTACTTCCAGTGAATCTTTATAATAGATATGAATTTTCGTAAAAAAAGTCAGAATTTCAGAAAACCGGCCGGTTTCCGAAAATGTTTGAAAAAAACCCTGCGATAGTACAATAGCCACCAATGACGGGACGCTGCCATCAACCTAAGCGCCCACCTATATAAGCATCAGGTCCGTGATTGCCTCTCACACGCGAAGGGTCCGAAGATAATCTTCATGTTCACCACCCATATGCGGTAGTTGGCGTAGGTGAGCATCAGGTACTGTATGGGGATGTTGCGGCGCGACAGTACGTTGGTGCCGCCCCTTCCTCCACCACTAGTCGCTGAATTTCCGCTCTAGTTCACCCTATCGCCGTTCTTGTTCACGTTGGAACCGACGTTGCCAGACTTGTTCGCCTTGGAATAGCCGTTGCCGGACTTGGAGTTGACCCACTCCTGATCGCTGTCCCCCATCATAGATCGTAGATCGTTGAGGCTTGAGATACCAATTATTGGCTTTATAACAGTAGATCAATTCGCCAGGAGCTACAATGTTTATGTGCAGCAAAGCTATCAGGCAAGCAAGCCACCATGAGTATTTTATCAATTTAACGGATTGACATGGTATGTCATATATATAATTTGATTTATTAGGTTTGTTAATTTGTTCAATGATGTACAGTTCATAATCAAGGATAAGAACTAGCTAGCTAGCAATAATACATGCTCACGTACCACAATTATGTTTCTTCAATGATCATGATTGAGATGGAGATTATTTAGAGCTAGTTTATATTCAGTTTGTTCATAAGAGTGAACAATTACATTACTCCAGGTTTGTTCCCAGCATAATTGCAATTTTAACAATGGTTGCTGCCAGCTGCCTGCCGTTCAAATACTATAAAGGATTGCCTCTCAGTGCAGCAACGCACACCGCCCATGAGAGCGATGCGACAGCTATGGCGAGGTTCACCGCGGCACGTCCAGTGCTCGTGCAGGCGAAGTACGGAGTTTTTGCCAGGACACGCAGAGCACGAAGAAAGAAGATGCAACGGCCTGTGGTTAGATTAGCACGACCAGCAGTCATTGCTCAAAATTGCAATGGAGCAAAAAAGATTAGGTGGTATATATTCTGCAGTATGTTGTTCAGCAGGTTTGTCTTCACATGCACGCTTCGTGTGACTCCCACTGGGCCCTGGTGAAGCGTATCCTTCATTATATATGCGGCACCCCGTCCATGGGACTTACGCTGACGGCCTCTGCCTCCACCGACCTCGTCGCCTACTTTGATGCGGACTGGGCTGGCTGCCCGGACACACGACGCTCCACCTCGGGGTACTGTGTCTACCTTGGACCGGCCCTGATCTCTTGGTCATCCAAACGACATCCCACAGTCTCCCGCTCGAGTGCCGAGGCAGAGTATCTGGCTGTGGCTAACGCCGTTGCTGAATGCTTTTGGCTTCGTCAGCTGCTTCAGGAGTTGCTTTGTGATGTTCACAAGGCCACGCTCGTCTACTGCGACAACGTTTATGCCGTCTACCTCTCCGCCAACCCAGTCCATCATTATTGAACGAAGCACATTGAGCTCTACATACACTTTGTTCGCGAGCATGTGGCTCTTGGGCGCATCCGGGTCCTCCACGTCCCGACGGCGCAACAGTTCGCCGATGTCATGACGAAAGGACTGCCCACTTCTGTCTTCGAGGAGTTCATGTCCAGTCTTTGCGTCTCCGGCGACGGTTCAACTGCGCGCGCGGGGGGAGGGGGGATGGTGGGTTGGGGGAGGGGGGTTGTTTAAATATGGTTTGTGCATGTATATTGTGTATCTCGGCCCACCACCTAGTCTTTGTATAGTTGAGGTTGTAGCCCACTTTGTACTCCATATATACGTGCGCTATGCACCGATTAATACATCGTGTAGCATTGCCAAACTCTCGTTTCCAACAAACAGAATGATATGGTACGTCTTACTCCTATATATAATCTTATTTATTAGGATAGTTAATTGGGTCAGTGATGTACACTTGATAACCGAACATAAGTACGTACTCGTAGTAGCTAGCTAGCAATGATTCGGTCGTACCACATGCTCGCTTACCGGCCGCCATGCATGGTTCTTCTCCGATGGACAGAAGTTCAAATATGACTTGGTGTCTCACACTCAAATTAGTTTCTGAAACGCATTATCCATGGAAAGATTCTCTAGCACAAATGACTAGCACAACAGCTGATCGATGTTAGATATGAGCAAACAAGTACTCTCTCCGTTTCAAAATAGATAACCCAACTTTATACTAACTGATCATCTATTTTGGAACGGAGGGAGTATATTATAGTAACATAAACTCACATTTAGTTTAAGTTGTGCAATGCGAAAAGGACACACCACCATCGAAGGTTTTATTCATGTAAACAGAACAACAATTATTCTTTGACTTTAAATGAATAACCGTATCGCAATAAACATGATCAAATCATATTAATGCTCAACGCAAATGCCAAATAACATTTATTTAGGTTTTACACTAATCCCGAAAGTATAGGGAGTGTGCGATGATGATCATATCAATCTTGGAACCATTTCCAATACACATCATCACTTCACCCTCAACTAGTCTCTGTTTATTCTGTAACTCCTGTTTCGAGTCACTAATTTTTAGCAATCGAACAAGTATCAAATACTCAGGGTCTACTATAAACACTAGTAAGGTACACATCAATAACCTGTATATCAAATATACCCTTGTTCATTCTGCCATCCTTCTTATCCACAAAATATTCAGGGTATTTCCGTTTCAAGTGACCATTTCCTTTGTAGTGTAAGCACTCAGTTTCAGGCTTTGGTTCAGCTTTGGGCTTCTTCATGGGAGTGACAACTTGCTTGTCATTCTATTTGAAGTTCCCTTTCTTTCCCTTTGCCGTTTTCTTGAAACTAAGGATCTTGTCAACCATCAACACTTGATGCTCTTTCTTGATTTCTACCTTCGTTGATTTCAACATCACGAAGAGCTCGGGAATCATTTTCGTCATCCCTTGCATACTATAGTTCATCACAAAGTTCTACTAACTTGGTGATGGTGACTAGAGAACTCTGTCAATCACTATCTTATCTGGAAGATCAACTCCCACTTGATTCAAGCGATTGTAGTACCCAGACAATCTGAGCACATGCTCACTAGTTGAGCGATCCTCCTCCATCTTTTAGCCATAGAACTTGTTGGAGACTTCATATCTCTCAACTCGGGTATTTGCTTGAAATATTAACTTCAACTCCTGGAACATCTCATATGGTCCATGACGTTCAAAACGTCTTTGAAGTCCCGATTCTAAGCCATTAAGTATGGTTCACTAAACTATCAAGTAGTCATCATATTGAGCTAGCCAAACGTTCATAACGTCTGCATCTGCTCCTCAATAGGTCTGTCACCTAGCGGTGCATTACGGACATAATTCGTCTGTGTAGCAATGAGGATAAACCTTCAGATCATGGATCCAATACGCATCATTGCTACTAACATCTTTCAACACAATTTTCTCTAGGAACATATCAAAATAAACATATGAAAGCAACAACGCAAGCTATTGATCTACAACATAATTTGCAAAATACTACCAGGACTAAGTTCATGATAAATTTAAGTTCAATTAATCATATTACTTAAGAACTCCCACTTAGATAGACATCCCTATAATCCTCTAAGTGATCACGTGATCCAAATCAACTAAACCATGTCCGATCATCACGTGAGATGGAGTAGTTTCAATGATGAACATCACTATGTTGATCATATCTACTATATGATTCACGCTCGACCTTTCGGTCTTCGTGTTCCGAGGCCATATATGTATATGCTAGGCTCGTCAAGTTTAACCTGAGTATTCCGCGTGTGCAACTGTTTTGCACCCGTTGTATTTGAACGTAGAGCCTATCACACCCGATCATCACATGGTGTCTCAGCACGAAGAACTTTCGCAACGGTGCATACTCAGGGAGAACACTTCTTGATAATTAGTGAGAGATCATCTTAAAATGCTACCGTCAATCAAAGCAAGATAAGATGCATAAAGGATAAACATCACATGCAATCAATATAAGTGATATGATATGGCCATCATCATCTTGTGTTTGTGATCTCCATCTCCGAAGCACTGTCGTGATCACCATCGTCACTGGCGTGACACCTTGATCTCCATCGTAGCATCGTTGTCGTTTACGCCATCTATTTCTTCTACGACTATCGCTACCGCTTAGTGATAAAGTAAAGCAATTACAGGGCGCTTGCATTTCATACAATAAAGCAACAACCATATGGCTCCTGCCAGTTGCCGATAACTCGGTTACAAAACATGATCATCTCATACAATAAAATATAGCATCACGTCTTGACCATATCACATCACAACATGCCCTGCAAAAACAAATTAGACGTCCTCTACTCTGTTGTTGCAAATTTTACGTGGCTGCTACAGGCTGAGCAAGAACCGTTCTTACCTATGCATCAAAACCACAACGATAGTTCCTCAAGTTAGTGATGTTGTAACCTTCGCAAGGACCGGGCGTAGCCACACTCGGTTCAACTAAAGTTGGAGAAACAGACACCCGCCAGCCACCTGTGTGCAAAGCACGTTAGTAGAAACAGTCTCGCATAAGCGTACACGTAATCTCGGTCCGGGCAGCTTCATCCAACAATACCGCCGAACCAAGGTATGACATGCTGGTAAGCAGTATGACTTGTATCGCCCACAACTCATTTGTGTTCTACTCGTGCATATAACATCTACGCATAAAACCTGGCTCGGATGCCACTGTTGGGGAACGTAGTAATTTTAAAAAATATCCTACGTACACGCAAGATCATGGTGATGCATAGCAACGAGAGGGGGAGTGTATCTTCATACCCTTGAAGATCGCTAAGCGGAAGCGTTTATCAACGCGGTTGATGTAGTCCTACGTCTTCACGATCTGACCGATCCATGTACCGAACGCATGGCACCTCTGAGTTTTGCACATGTTCAACTCGATGACGTCCTCGCCTTCTCGATCCAGCAAGACGGGCGAAAGTAGTACATGAGTTCCGGCAGCACGACGGCGTGGTGACGGTGTTGGTGAAGAAGAATCTCCGCAGGGTTTCGCCTAAGCACTACGGAAACTATGACGGGGGATAAACTAGAGGGGATGGGGTTGCCGGCACACGGCTTGGTGTTTCTTGATGTGTCTTGGGTGCTAGCCCTACCCCTCTATTTATATGTTGAGCCTTGGGGTCGAAACTTGGAGTAAAAGCCTCCTCAAAGTCGGTTTTGCCCGAAAGGCAAGAGTCTGGACTCCGCAAAACTTCCTTTTGCGCTTTCCAAAAACCTTGTGGGCTTTCCCCTTTGGCCCAAATAACGTGTGCTTGTACCCAAACATTTCGGGAAACATCCAGAACCCCTTCTGGTGGATTCCGGAACCTTTCCGGAGATCAAACACTACTATCCACATATCAATCTTTACTTCCGGACCATTCCGGAGTTCCTCGTCATATCCGTGATCTCATCCAAAAACTCCGAACAACATTCGATCACCAGCATACATAACTCATAGTACTATATCGTCAACGAACGTTAAGCGTGCGGACCCTACGGGTTCGAGAACTATGTAGACATGACCGAGACACATCTCTGGTCAATAACCAATAGCGGGACCTGGATGCCCATATTGGCTCCCACATATTCTACGAAGATCTTTATCGATCAAACCGCAAAACAACATACGTTGTTCGCTTTGTCATCGGTATGTTACTTGCCCGAGATTCGATCGTCGGTATCTCAATACCTAGTTCAATCTCGTTACCGGCAAGTCTCTTTACTCGTTCCGTAATACATCATCTCGCAACTAACTCATTAGTTGCAATGCTTGCGAGGCTTAAGTTATGTGCATTATCGAGAGGGCCCAGAGATACCTCTCCGACAATCGGAGTGACAAATCCTAATCTCGAAATACACCAACCCAACAAGTACCTTCGGAGACACCTGTAGAGCACATTTATAATCACCCAGTTACGCTGTGATGTTTGGTAGCACACAAAGTGTTCCTCCGGTAAACGGGAGTTGCATAATCTCATAGTCATAGGAACATGTATAAGTCATGAAGAAAGCAATAGCAACATACTAAATGATCGATTGCTAAGCTAACGGAATGGGTAAAGTCAATCACATCATTCTCCTAATGATGTGATCCCGTTAATCAAATGACAACTCATGTCTATGGCTAGGAAACTTAACCATCTTTGATCATCGAGCTAGTCAAGTAGAGGAATACTAGTGACACTCTGTGTTGTCTATGTATTCACACATGTACTAAGTTTCCTGTTAGTACAATTCTAGCATGAATAATAAACATTTATCACGATATAAGGAAATAAATAATAACTTTATTATTGCCTCTAGGGCATATTTCCTTCAGATGGTTGATGATGACGATGGTGACAGATTTCCCTCTCCGGAGCCCCGAACGGACTCCAGATCAGCCCTCGCGAGGAAGATTAGGGCTTGGCGGCGGCCCCGTATCGTAAAACATGAAGAATCCTTCTCTTTGATTTTTTTTCTCTTCGAACGTGATTATATAGAGTTGGAGTTGAGGTTGGTGGAGGTCCAGGGGGCCCACGAGGCAGGGGGCGCGCCCTTCACCCTCGTGGATAGGGTGTGGCCCCCCTTACGCTCATTCTTTCGCCAATATTGTTTATTAATTCCAAAACGTGTCTCCGTCGATTTTCAGGTCATTCCGAGAACTTTTATTTCTGCACAAAAATAACACCATGGGAATTCTGCTGAAAACAGCGTTAGTCCGGGTTAGTTCCATTCAAATCATGCAAGTTAGAATCCAAAACAAGAGCAAAAGTGTTTGGAGAAGTAGTTACGTTGGAGACGTATCAGTCGCTTCCCGCCGCTTGGCCTGGCCAAATTTGACCTTTAGTACCGGTTGGTGGCTCCAATCGGTACTAAAGGTCCATCCTATATAAGCAACGCTGACGAAAATTTCAGTTTCTTCTCCTCTTCCTCTGTTTCTTCAACCTTGTCGCGCCGTCGCCCGTCCCCGGCGCCTCCCCGGCCTATCGCCGCACCCGTCGCGCGCGGCTACTGTCGCCGTCCCCATCGCCGCGCCCGTCCCCATCGTTACACGCCGCCCCCGGCCCGTCCCCGTCGTTACACGCCGCCCCCGGCCCGTCCCCGTCGCGCGCGTGCCGCCCTGGCCCGTCCCCGTCGCTGCCACCCGTCATCGACCCCGTCGCCTCACATCGCCGGCTGTCACCCAGCTGTAAGACCGCCCCTGCTGCGCCATGGCCGCCCTCACACACACACTCAGTACACACGACACACACACAGAGAAAATGTTAGATGATTAGATGAATTAGCTAGATATTAATGTCAAATGTTAGATGAATTTTATGAATTAGCTAGATATTAATGTTAGATGAGTTAGTTTTTTAATTCTTTTAGTTATAAATGAATTAGATATATTAATGTTAGATATTAGCATGAATATATATAAACTTCAGGTTGTTCTCAATTTGATGATATTGCTCAAAATGAATGCCCATGATAAACTCTATTGACAAATCTAACAACTCGCGATGAACACAAAGGCCAAGATAGCAAAAAATATTGACTCCATTACAATATTTTCTAAGGCATCAAATGTTAATAATAGATCATAACTCATAGGAATAACCAACCTGGTAAAGTTTATTCTGGCCGGTCTTCTAAATTTTCCTATCAGCAGTTTTCTACAAATTAATAGAACTAGTTGAATTCTATATGAGATTTGAATTAGTAAGTTCTTAGTTGAATTAGTAAGAAAATTAATAAGTGCTTAGTTGAATTAGTAAGTGCTTAGTTGAATTAGTAATAAAATAAATTATTTTTATTTATAGTAAGTGCTTAGTTGAATTAGTACAAAGTTGAGTCATCTATTTTGGAACGGAGGGAGTAGTTGTGTAGAGGAATATAATGGAAAAGGTCATACTGTTTCAATGGACAGGTAAACATTAAAAAATGTCATCCATTTAATACTCAAACAAAGGACAGTTCCTTACTATGTTTAGAAGAATAGCTTTATACTCCCTCCGTTTCTTTTTGGTCTTCATATAAGATTTGGTCAAAGTCAAACTTTGTAAAATTTGACCAGCTTTATAGGAAAAGATATCAACACTCACACTATGAAATCAATGTTATTAGATGCATTATGGAATTAATTTTCATAACATATAACTTTTGTATGGTAGATGTTGATTTTTTTTCTATGAAGTTAGTAAAACTTTAAAAAGATTGACTTTGACCAAATCTTATATGCAGACTAAAAGGAAACATAGGGTGTAATAAAGAAACGTCAGGCAACTGGCAGCCACCCTTGTGCGCTAAAATTGCAATGGTGCAAAAACAATTAAGTGGTATACATACTGTCATGTTTGGTTTGCATGAGTGTTTTATCAATTTAACGGATTTATATGGTACGATCTTATATATAATCTTATTTATTAGGTTCGTTAATTGGCTCAGTGATGTACACTTGATAACCGCAGATAAGTACGTACTCGTAGTAGCTAGCTAGCAATGATTCAGTCGTGCCATGCATGTATCTTCTCCGATGGACAGAAGTTCAAATATGACTTGGTGTCTCACACTCAAATTAATTTCTGAAACGGATTATCCATGGAAAGAATCTCTCGCACAAATGACTAGCACAGCAGCTGATCGATGTTAGGTACGAGCAAACAAGTATATTGTAGTAAGATAAACTCACATTTAGTACAAGTTGGGCAATGCGAAAAGGATACAACACTATTTAAGAAATAATAATAGACCACTAGCAGAACAGTTGGTCTATACTTTGTTCTAATGTGCCATCTTGCGAGAAAAATAAAACCAGCCACCTACGATTAAAAATATTGTAATTATCGTGAAGCAACGATCATCCTGCGATTCCCTGCTTCTAGCATGCGCTTCCTATCACCAGGCCACTAAGTCGGAATTTCCGAGCGTAGCTTTTTCTTCCCCCTCTCGCAAGGCGGCTAGGGAAAGCCTTTCTCCCTTCGATCTTCCTCGGGTGAGCCCGTGGATTCGCCTCCACTCCACCTGCCGTTCCGGCGGCCGATAGCGGCCGGGAGGGTATTTCTCGTGCCTTGGCTTATATAGGTAGGGTTTTGGTTCTCGCAAGGGTGGCGCTCGGACGGATGGCGGAGCTTCTTCTTCGAGTCAGTCTTCCGGGCTCCCATCCTCCTCAAGTTCGTTCCTCGGGACGGATTAGACAAAGCTCCAACATGGATTCCTGCTAGCTCCTCGGAACGGCGAGGTTAGGGTTTCTTGTCATGCATACGCAATAGCAAGATTTGCTGTTATATTCTTCAGATCGATTTAAGGATTCGATGGCGACTACTGCGACTCCCGAACTCTGGTCCTTAGGGGCACGTGCACAAAGATTTCCCGGTTGTCATCGACAAGCTAAGGCCGGATCCGGTAAATGAGCGATGACAGCGACGCGTCGGCGGCTCATTCTGGCAGCGGCAATGGTCGTTCGGTTGTCCATGGACCTCGATGTAATTTTTATTATGTTTGGGTTGCTCTGTACTTCCAGTGAATCTTTATAACAGATATGCCATTTTTGTAAAAAAAGTCAAAATTTCATAAAACCGGACGGTTACCGAAAATTTTGTTTGAAAAAAAACCTGCGACAGTACAACAACCACCCATGACGGGACGCTGCGATCAACCTAAGCGCCCGCCTATATAAGCATCAGGTCCGTGATTGCCTCCCACACTCGAAGGGTCCAAAGATAATCTTCATCTTCACCGCCCACACGCCGTAGTTGGCGTCGATGAGCATCAGGTACTGTATGGGGATGTTGCCGTGCGACAGCACGTTGGCGCCGCCCCTTCCTCCACCACTGGTCGCTGAATTTACGCCCTAGTTCACCTTATCGCCGTTCTTGTTCACGTTGGAACCAACGTTACCGGACTTGTTCGCCTTGGAACCGCCGTTGCCGGACTTGGAGTTGACCCACTCCTGATCGATGTTCCCCATCATAGATCGTAGATCGTTGAGGCTTGAGATACCAATTATTGGCTTTATAACACTAGATCAATTCACCAGGAGCTACAATGTGTATGTGCAGCAAAGCTATCAAGCAAGCAAGCCACTATAAGTATTTTATCAATTTGACGGATTGACATGGTATGTCGTATATATAAGTTGATTTATTTGGTTCGTTAATTTGTTCAATGATGTAGAGTTCATAATCGAGGATAAGAACTAGCTAGCTAGCAATAATACATGCTCGCGTACCACAATTATGTTTCTTCAATGATCATGATTGAGATGGAGATTATTTAGAGCTACTTTATATTCAGTTTGTTCATAAGAGTGAACAATTACATTACTCCAGGTTTGTTGCCAGCATAGTTGCAATTTTAACAATGGTTGCTGCCACCTGCCTGCCGTTCAAGTACTATAAAGGATTGCCTCTCAGTGCAGCAGCGCACACCGCCCATGAGAGCGATGCGACAGCTATGGCGAGGTTCACCGCGGCACATCCAGTGCTCGTGCAGGCGAAGTACGGAGTTTTTGCCATGACACGCAGAGCACGAAGAAAGAAGATGCAACGGCCAGCAGCCGTTGCCCAAAATGCAATGGTGCAAAAAAGATTAGGTGGTATATACGCCGGCATGTTCGATAGACACGACTTCATCATTTTAACAGATTGATACGGTTGTATATGTAATTTATTAGATTCCTTAATGATTTAACCCCTATGTGATTTCCCTAAAGTTGCAAAACACGCTGTCAAAACTGCGTTAGGAAGGATTTTCTTGACGTGCCAAGGCTAGTTTTGTACTTTTTTTCAACACAGTACAAAAGCAAGCGCTCTTACATACGTGCATATACTCACCCCTATGAACGCACACACGCACACCCTACCCATATGAGCACCTCCGAGAGACTGAGCCAGCATATCATCTTGAGTCAACGAAAACGTCTCCTCCCACTGATAGCGCATCGCCGGAAATTCTATAATTAATTCAGAAATAATGCGAGCACCAGTACTAGTTGTGTGGAAGAATATAATGGAAAAGGTCACACTGGTTGAATGTTCAAGTAAACATTCAAAAACGTCATCCTTTTAATACTCGAACAAAGTACAGTTCTGTACTAGTTATGTTTAGAAGATTCGGTGGTATACATACTGTCATGTTTGGTTTGCATGAGTGTTTTATCGATTTAACGGAATGATATGGTACGTCTTAGTCCTATATATAATCTTATTTATTAGGATAGTTGGCTCAGTGATGTACACTTGATAACCGAACATAAGTATGTACTCGTAGTAGCTAGCTAGCAATGATTCGGTCATACCACATGCTCGCTTACCGGCCCCCATGCATGGTTCTTCTCCGATGGACAAAAGTTCAAATATGACTTGGTGTCTCACACTCAAATTAGTTTCTGAAACGCATTATCCATGAGCAAACAAGTACTCTCTCCGTTTCAAAATAGATAACCCAATTTTATACTAACTGATCATCTATTTTGAAACGGAGGGAGTATATTATAGTAACATAAACTCACATTTAGTTCAAGTTGTGCAATGCGAAAAGGACACACCACCATTTAAGAAATAATAATAGACCACTAGCAGAACAGTTGGTCTATACTTTGCTCTAATGTGCCATGTTGCGTAAAAAAGAAGAACCCATTAAAATATTCTGACCGCTCGACATTACGGTGAATTTTCATTTGCTGAAGTTCGTCTTCAGTTTGTTATTGAAGTCTTTGTTGGGATCAGACATGCACCCGCGACAACCTGTCATTAGCATGCGCTTCCTTTGAACCAGGCCACTAAGCAAGTTATTAACACGTGTGCATACATTTTCTCTTTGACCTTGTTCACTTATTTAAATTCAAAACAATTTGATTTTTTCAGACAGTATTTCATTGTTTCGCGAATTTCCAAAAATCTCGTTTGAAAAAAAAAAACCTGCTACAGTACATCAGCCACCCACGACGTGCTGCTGCGATGGAACTAGCTAGGCGCCCGCCTATATAAGCATGAGGTCCGGTGCATGTATTCCAGACAAGGATACAACCTGAGCTAATCAAGATGGCTTCCTCCACGCCTTACCGTGTCCTACTCTTGTGCCTCACCACTTTCCTGCAGGCATGGCTTGCTGCGGCAAAATACCCGCCGCATAACCCACCGCCGCCGCCCCCGCCGTTTGAGCTGCCGGAGTCCGACGTGAGGGAGAGGTTCTCCAAGTGGGTGATCAAGTACTCAAAGTACTACTCGTGCCATGAGGAGGAGGAGATGCGGTTCCAAGTCTTCAAAAACAACACCAACGCCATCGGCCAATTCGACCAACAGAATCCTGGCACCGTCGTCGGTCGCGGGTTCCGACCAACTGGGTTTCAGGTCCGTGGCTCGGGCGGGGTCCGTATGAACAGGTTCGGCGACCTCAGCCCTAGGGAGGTCATCCAGCAGTTCACCGGGCTCAACACCACCAGCTTCAATGCCACGTCACCCACCTACCTCCCCTACCACTCCTTCAAGCCCTGCTGCGTTGACTGGCGCTCCAGCGGCGCTGTCACCGGCGTCAAGAATCAAGGCACTTGTGGTAAGTGGTCAAGCTATACTTTCTACTAGCAGATTTAGTTATATACTCATGCATGGTCATGGTTGCTCTATGAATTACTCGTGTCGTCGTGCGGATGGATAAAATTGTAATATGGCAGGATCATGCTGGGCATTCGCGGCGGTGGCGGCGATCGAAGGCATGAACAAGATTAGGACAGGGGAGCTGGTGTCGCTGTCCGAGCAGGTACTCGTGGATTGCGACACACGGAGCGGCGGCTGCGGCGGCGGCCACTCAGACTCGGCTATGGCCCTCGTGGCCGCCCGTGGTGGCATCACGTCGGAGGAGAGGTACCCATACGCCGGATTCCAGGGAAAGTGCGACATGGACAAGCTCCTCTTCGACCACCAGGCGTCCCTCAAGGGCTTCAAGGCCGTGCCACCCAACAACGAAGGTCAGCTGGCGATTGCCGTGGCCATGCAGCCCGTGACGGTCTACATTGACGCCAGCGGTTTTGAGTTCCAGTTCTACTCCGGCGGCATCTACCGTGGCCCCTGCTCCGCCAATGTGAACCACGCCGTCACCATCGTCGGCTACTGCGAGGGTCCCGGCGAGGGAAACAAGTACTGGATTGCCAAGAACTCGTGGAGCAACGACTGGGGTGAACAAGGATATGTCTACCTCGCAAAGGACGTGCCCTCGTCCACGGGCACATGTGGCCTCGCCACCTCGCCCTTCTACCCCACGGCTTGACCACAGGCAGCACTATGTGTGATATCTAAGGAATTGCTTCCGTTTCGTTGTGATAATGCTAAATTATTATTTTGATTATACTTCCCTTTAATTTGATCAATAATAGGTAGACCATGCGTGCAATATATCATGGCCTGAGTAATAAAGTTTCGAGTGAATTACACTTTTTACAAGTTAATTGTGCAATTTTTTGTGACACGTATTTACCGATTTAGCAGATGTTGCATCGAAATGTCCCATCTAAAAAACATTGTACCAGATTTTACTCCATTTTAGCATTTCGCCTATTATTAGATATGACCCGCATGTTAGGTAGGTACTTTAACAACAATGTGTAAACATCTCAGGACAGGATGGACTATCATGTTTAGCCTTCTCTTCTCCATGTATTCCACTGCTCGCCATCCTTATGGTATCCTCTAACGGTGATCATCGCCGCACGCATTTTACAATCGACACCCATGAGAGAAACATGGTACAAAGTTTTAAAATAGGGTAATGTAGACGAATGCTCATGAAATGGGTTAACTGGTTCCGCGAATGTACAAATTGGAGGTAAAAAGTGAAGCTCAGTCTGAATTTACAGATAACATGTTGGGTACTGTCATGCTCGTGTGTTCTCTTCTTTGTTTCTACTTCTCTGTTGGGATTATTTTTCTAAAATCAAATTTGCATGTGCAATGAGCATTTTTACGGTACCGTTAAAAACATATGAAAACTCCATTTGTTAGATTGTGATGGCTGAAGATTAGACGTAGATATATAGGATTGCCACCTCTAAAATCCGTGGGGTACATTTTGAAGTCGTAATCAAGACAAAATTACTGTGCCGTCAGATCATCTCAATTGTGCTCCTGTTATTATGTACGCATACCCCCATATTTTGTTCGTTTCTGGACGTCTAAACACAAGATCTGAACGAATCGGGGCGGATGTCCCCCAAGTGTACCCCCAAATGGATTACTATTTCCGCGACCAATTAAGCATCTAATAGCGAATATTGCAAAGTAACATAGAACAGGAAAATGTATACTAGTAGTCCTTGCATCTGAAACTTTTCTCATTTATCCTATAGCAATCCTGTCAGTAAATCCATCCACATCTCTAGGATGTGGTTCCTCGATGCTGCCCACAAAGGGCAACTTGCAAACCAAACAAAAATCATAGAGTGACATCTCCTTAACCTCATCATATAAGTAAAACTCCACTGAAGGTGGTGATTTTCTAGCATGGAAATAAAAGTTTTGCATGAAAATATTAGTGAGTAGGAGATACTGTTTACAATGGTCGTGGAGGAAGTCGGTGATGCCTGCATTCTCAGCCAAATAATAAAAGTCGTCGTAAATTCTGGCGGCTCTCAAAAATGCATCACAAGGCCATTCGCACGATCGAACCTCCACAACGCGAGGAAGATTGTATTTGGGCTTTTTATTCTCCTCATTCTGCTTATCATTCGAGCTTCGGCTCGAGGAGCCCCGCAGCAATCACTTCATCATTTTCGTTCTCTGAAAAAATTCTGAAATTTTTAGTGACTCAAAATAGAAGTGAATCAGACTCAACAAAATTGATAGCAACTACTCCCACAAAAACTAATTGGACAATTGGAGGAGTCACATACCGAAGAACAATCCCCCAAAGCAGTTTTGTGAATGGAGCTTTGAGCAAGGAGATCGAAAATGGCAGCAAAACGAGCTACAACACGAGTTTGAGCTACAGGATGATTTTTTGGAGGAAGACAAAGTGTGTGGGTGCTGGAATAAGTGGAGAGGGGCCACGTGGGGTCCACGAGGCAGGGGGCGCGCCCGAGGGGTGTGGGCGCGCCCTGTGCCCTTGTGGCCAAATGGTGGGTACCCCTGGTGTGTTCTAAGTGCCAGAAATTCTTAAATATTCTATAAAAAATCATACTTCATTTTCAGGGCATTTAGAGAACTTTTATTTTCAGGGTATTTTTTATTGCAAGGATAATTCAAAAAACAGACAGAAAATACTACTTTTACTTTATTTAATCTAAATAACAGAAAGTAAAATGATGGTACAGAGAGTTTTTCTTTCTAATTTCATCCATCTCATGTTCATCAAAAGGAATCCACTAACAAGGTTGATCAAGTCTTGTTAACAAAATACTTCCGAATAACATGTAACCAGAGAATTTCCGAATACCACTAGGTTACCTCAACGGGGATATGCATGTCCCCAATATTAAGAATATCATATTTCTTTTTTACAGTAGGAAGAGGTAATTCAAAACCTCTAATAGTAATCATTGAAAAATTTCCAATAGAATTGATACTATGAACTTGAGGTTGTTTCTTCAGACAGTGTATGGTATGCTCATTATCATTAACATGAAAGGTGACACTGCCTTTGTTGCAATCAATAATAGCCCCTGCAGTATTAAAAAAGGGTCTATCAAGGATAATCGACATACTGTCGTCCTCGGAAATATTAAGAATAACAAAGTCCATTAAAATAGTAACGTTTGCAACCACAACAGGCACATCCTCACAAATACCAACGGGTATAGCGGTTGATTTATCGGCCATTTGCAAAGAGATTTCAGTAGGTGTCAACTTATTCAAATCAAGTCTACGATATAAGGAGAGAGACATAACATTGACACCAGCTCCAAGATCACATAAAGTAGTTTTAACATAGTTTCTTTTAGAGGAGCATGGTATAGTTGGTACTCCTGGATCTCAAAGTTTCTTTAGTATTCCACCCTTAAAAGTATAATTAGCAAGCATGGTGGGAATTTCAGCTTCCGGTATCTTCCTTTTATTTGTAACAATATCTTTCATATACTTAGCATAAGGATTCATTTTAAGCATGTCTGTCAAATGCATACGCAAAAAGATAGGTCTAATCATTTCAGCAAAGCACTCAAAATACTCATCATCCTTTTTCTTGGATGGCTTAGGAGGAAAAGGCATGGGTTTCTGAACCCATGGTTCTCTTTCTTTACCATGCTTCCTAGCAAAGAAGTCTCTCTTATCATATCGTTGATTCTTTGATTGTGGGTTATCAAGATCAACATCAGGTTCAATCTCTACATCATTGTTATTGCTAGGTTGAGCATCAACATGAACATCATCATTAACATTATCACTAGGTTCATGTTCATTACCAAATTGTGTTTCAGCATCAGAAATAGAAATATCATTGGGATTCTCAGGTGTATCTATAATAGGTTCACTAGAAGCATGCAAAGTCCTATCAATTTTCCTTTTCTTTTCTTAGAATGGCTAGGTGCATCAACTTAGTTCTCTGAGAATCTTGCTCAACTCTCTTAGGATGGCCCTCAGTATACAAAGGTTCCTGGGTCATTTTACCACCTCTAGTCATAACTCTAACATCATTATCATTGTTCTTATTATTTAATTCATTGAGCAAATCGTCTTGTTCTTTAAGTACTTGTTCTACTTGAGTGGTAACCATGGATGCATGTTTACTAATAAGCTTAAGGTCACCTTTAACTCTAGACATATAATCACTCAAGTGTTCAACCATATAAGCATTACGTTTCAATTGTCTACCAACATAAGCATTGAAGTTTTCTTGTTTAACAATAAAATTATCAAACTCATCCAGGCATTGACTAGCAGACTTATTACGAGGAATATCACCTTCATCAAATCTATAGAGATAATTTGCCTTTACTACCTGTGTCGGGTTATTAAGACCATGTATTTCTTCAATAGGTGGCAAATTCTTAACATCTTCAACTTTAATACCTTTTTCTTTCATAGATTTCTTTACCTCTTGCATATCTTTAGGACTGAGAAATAGTATACCCCTTTTCTTCGGAGTTGGCTTAGGACTTTGTTCAGGAAGTGTCCAATTATTATCATTACTCAATATATTATTCAATAGCAATTCAGCTTGCTCAATAGTTCTTTCCCTGAAAACACAACCAGCACAACTATCTAGGTGGTGTCTGGAAGCATCGGTTAGTCCATTATAAAATATATCAAGTATTTCATTTTTCTTGAGAGGATGATCAGGAAAAGCATTAAGTAATCGGAGAAGCCTCCCCCAAGCTTGTGGGAGACTCTCTTCTCCAATTTGCTCAAAATTATATATTTCCCTTAAGGCAGCTTGTTTCTTATGGGCGGGAAAATATTTTGCAGAGAAGTAATAAATCATATCCCGGGGACTATGCACACAACCAGGAGCAAGAGAATTAAATCATATCTTAGCATCACCCTTTAATGAGAACTGAAATAATTTAAGGATATACTAATGGCGAATTTTTACCTCATGGGTAAATAGGGTGGCTATATCATTCAATTTAGTAAGATGTGCCACAACAGTTTCAGATTCATAGCCATAAAAAGGATCAGATTCAACCAAAGTAATTAATCAGGATTGACAGAGAATTCATAATCCTTATAAGTAACACAGATAAGTGAAGTAGCAAAAGCAGGGTCATATTTCATTTTAGCATTAAGAGACTTTTCTTTCATCTTAGCTAACAGTTTCTTAAGATCATATATATCTTTGCAAGCAAAAAGGTCTCTAGAAGTTTCTTCATTCATAACATAACCCTCAGGCACAACAAACAATTCGTATCTAGTGGGAGAATCTTCATCATCACTTTCATCAATATTATAAGTTTCAATAATTTCATTCTATCTAACCCTAGAAAGTTGTTCATCAAGAAATTCACCTAATGGCACAGTATTATCAAGCAGAGAAGAAGTTGAAGGAAATATGCCCTAGAGGCAATAATAAAGTTATTATTTATTTCCTTATTTAATGATATATGTTTATTATTCATGCTAGAATTGTATTAATCGGAAACCTAATACATGTGTGAATACATAGACAAACAAAGTGTCACTAGTGTGCCTCTACTTGACTAGCTTGTTGATCAAAGATGGTTATGTTTCCTGACCATAGACATGTGTTGTCATTTGATTAATGGGATCACATCATTAGGAGAATGATGTGATTGACATGACCCATTCCGTTAGCTTAGCTCACGATCGTTTAGTATGTTGCTATTGCTTTCTTCATGACTTATACATGTTCCTATGACTATGAGATTATGCAACTCCCGTTTACCGGAGAAACACTTTGTGTGCTACCAAACGTCACAACGTAACTGGGTGACTATAAAGGTGCTCTACAGGTGTCTCCGAAGGTACATGTTGGGTTGGCATATTTCGAGATTAGGATTTGTCACTCCGATTGTCGGAGAGGTATCTCTCGGCCCTCTCGGTAATACACATCACTTAAGCCTTGCAAGCATTGCAACTAATGAGTTAGTTGCGGGATGATGTATTACAGAACGAGTAAAGAGACTTGCCGGTAACGAGATTGAACTAGGTATTGAGATACCGACGATCGAATCTCGGGCAAGTAACATACCGATGACAAAGGGAACAACGTATGTTGTTATGCGGTCTGACCGATAAAGATCTTCGTAGAATATGTGGGAACCAATATGAGCATCCAGGTTCAGCTATTGGTTATTGACCGGAGACGTGTCTCAGTTGTGTCTACATTGTTCTCGATCCGTAGGGTCTGCACGATTAAGGTTTCGATGACAGTTATATTATGAGTTTATGAGTTTTGAATTACTGAAGGAGTTCAGAGTCCCGGATGAGATCGGGGACATGACGAGGAGTCTCGTAATGGTTGAGACGTAAAGATCGATATATTGGACGACTATATTCGGAGTTCGGAAAGGTTCCGAGTGTTTCAGGTATTTTTCGGAGTACCGGAGAGTTATGGGAATTCGCCGGGGAGTATATGGGCCTTATTGGGCCATACGGGTATAGAGTAGAGAGGCCAAAAGGAAGGAGGCCTGCGCCCCCTCTGGTCCAAATTGGACAAGGGGCGCAGCCCCCTTTTCCTTCTTCCTCTCCCCCTCTTTCCCCTTCTCCTACTCCAACAAGGAAGAAGGGAGTCCTACTCCCGGTGGGAGTAGGACTCCCCTTGGCGCGCCCCCTCCTAGGCCGGCCGCCCCCTCCCCCTTGCTCCTTTATATACGGGGGCAGGGGGGCACCTCTAGACACAACAACAATTGATCCTCGAGATCTCTTAGCCGTGTGCGGTGCCCCCTCCACCATAGTCCTCGATAATAATGTAGTGGTGCTTAGGCGAAGCCCTGCGACAGTAGAACATCAAGATCGTCACCACGCCGTCGTGCTGACGGAACTCTTCCCCGACACTTTGCTGGATCGGAGTCCGGGGATCGTCATCGAGCTGAACGTGTGCTAGAACTCGGAGGTGCCGTAGTTTCGGTGCTTGATCGGTTGGGCCGTGAAGACGTATGACTACATCAACCGCTTTGTTATAACACTTCCGCTTTTGGTCTATGAGGGTACGTGAACATACTCTCCCCTCTCGTTGCTATGCATCACCATGATCTTGCGTGTGCGTAGGAATTTTTTTGAAATTACTACGTTCCCCAACATTGGCATCCGAGCCAGGTTTTATGCGTAGATGTCATATGCACGAGTAGATCACAAGTGAGTTGTGGGCGATATAAGTCATACTGCTTACCAACATGTCATACTTTGGTTAAGCGGTATTGTTGGTGAAGCGGCCCGGACCGACATTACGCGTATGCTTACACGAGACTGGTTCTACCGACGTGCTTTGCACACAGGTGGCTGGCGGGTGTCAGTTTCTCCAACTTTAGTTGAACCGAGTGTGGCTACGCCCGGTCCTTGCGAAGGTTAAAACAACACCAACTTGACAAACTATCGTTGTGGTTTTGATGCGTAGGTAAGAACGGTTCTTGCTAAGCCCGTAGCAGCCACGTAAAACTTGCAACAACAAAGTAGAGGACGTCTAACTTGTTTTTGCAAGGCATGTTGTGATGTGATATGGTCAAGAATTGATGATAAATTTTATTGTATGAGATGATCATGTTTTGTAACAGAGTTATCGGAAACTGGCAAGAGCCATATGGTTGTTGCTTTATTGTATGCAATGCAATCGCCCTGTAATGCTTTACTTTATCACTAAGCGGTAGCGATAGTCATAGAAGCATAATATTGGCGAGACGACAACGATGCTACGATGGAGATCAAGGTGTCGCGCCGGTGACGATGGTGATCATGACGGTGCTTCGAAGATGGAGATCACAAGCACAAGATGATGATGGCCATATCATATCACTTATATTGATTGCATGTGATGTTTATCTTTTATGCATCTTATCTTGCTTTGATTAACGGTAGCATTATAAGATGATCCCTCACTAAATTATCATAGTAAAAGTGTTCTCCCTGAGTATGAATCATTGCGAAAGTTCTTCGTGCTGAGACACCACGTGATGATCGGGTGTGATAAGCTCTACGTTCAAATACAACGGGTGCAAAACAGTTGCACACGCGGAATACTCAGGTTAAACTTGACGAGCCTAGCATATAACAGATATGGCCTCGGAACACGGAGACCGAAAGGTCGAGCGTGAATCATATAGTAGATATGATCAACATATTGATGTTCACCGTTGAAACTACTCCATCTCACGTGATGATCGGACATGGTGTAGTTGATATGGATCACGTAATCACATAGAGGATTAGAGGGATTTCTATCTAAGTGGGAGTTCTTAAGTAATATGATTAAATGAACTTAAATTTATCATGAACTTAGTCCTGGTAGTATTTTGCAAATTGTGTTGTAGATCAATAGCTTGCGTTGTTGCTTTCATATGTTTATTTTGATATGTTCCTAGAGAAAATTGTGTTGAAAGATGTTAGTAGCAATGATGCGGATTGGATCCGTGGTCTGAGGTTTATCCTCATTGCTGCATAGAAGAATTATGTCCTTAATGCACCACTTGGTGACAGACCTATTGCAGGAGCAGATGCAGACGTTATGAACATTTGGCTAGATCAATATGATGACTACTTGATAGTTTAGTGCACCATGCTTAACGGCTTAGAACTGGGACTTTAAAGATGTTTTGAACGTCATGGACCATATGAGATGTTCCAGGAGTTGTAGTTAATATTTCAAGCAAATACCCAAGTTGAGAGATATGAAGTCTCCAACAAGTTCTATGGTTAAAAGATGCAGGAGAATCGCTCAACTAGTGAGCATGTGCTAAGATTGTCTGGGTACTACAATCGCTTGAATCAAGTGGGAGTTAATCTTCCAGATAAGATAGTGATTGACAGAATTCTCTAGTCACCATCACCAAGTTAGTAGAACTTTGTGATGAACTATAGTATGCAAGGGATGACGTAAACGATTCCCAAGCTCTTTGTGATGTTGAAATCGACGAAGGTAGAAATCAAGAAAGAGCATCAAGTGTTAATGATTGACAAGACCACTAGTTTCAAGAAAAGGGCAAAGGGAAAGAAAGGGACCTTCAAGCAGAATGGCAAGAAAGTTGTCACTCCCACGAAGAAGCCCAAAGCTGGACCAAAGCCTGAAACTGAGTGATTATACTACAAAGGAAATGGTCACTAGAAGCAGAAATGCCTTGAATATTTGGTGGATAAGAAGGATGGCAAAGTGAACAAGGGTATATTTGATATACATGTTATTGATGTGTACTTTACTAGTGTTTATAGTAGCCCCTGAGTATTTGATACTTGTTCAGTTGCTATAATTAGTAACTCGAAACAGGAGTTATAGAATAAACAAAGACTAGTTGAGGGTGAAGTGACGATGTGTGTTGGAAGTAGTTCCAAGATTGATATGATCATCATCACACTCTCCCTACACTTCCGAGATTAGTGTTGAACATAAATAAATGTTATTTGGCGTCTGCATTGAGCATGAATATGATTTGATCATGTTTATTGCAATACGGTTATTCATTTAAAGTCCGAGAATAATTGTTGTTCTGTTTACATGAATAAAACCTTCAATGGTCATACACCCAATGAAAATAGTTTGTTGGATCTCGATCGTAGTAATACACATATTCATAATATTGATGCCAAAAGATGCAAAGTTAATAATGATAGTGCAACTTATCTGTGGCACTGCCGTTTGGGTCATATCGGTGTAAAGCGCATGAAGAAACTCCATAAAAATGGATTTTCGGAATCATTTGGTTATGAATCATTTGATGCTTGCGAACCATGCCTTTTGGGCAAGATGACTAAAACTCCGTTCTCCAGAACAATGGATCGAGCTACTGACTTGTTGGAAATAATACATACTGATGTATGCAGACCTGTGAGTATTAAGGCTCGTGGCAAGTATCATTATTTTCTGACCTTCACAGATGATTTGAGCAGATATAGGTATATCTACGTGATGAAACATAAGTCTGAAATAGTTGAAAGGTTCAAAGAATTTTAGAGTGAAGTGGAAAATCATCGTAACAAGAAAATAAAGTTTCTGCGATCTGATCGTGGAGATGAATATTTGTGTTACGAGTTTGGTCTTCAAGTAAAACAAAGCGGAATAGTTTCTCAACTCACGCCACCCGGAACACCACAGCGTAATGGTGTGTCCGAATGTCGTAACCGCACTTTATTAGCTATTGTGCAATCTATGATGTATCTTACCGATTTACCACTATCGTTTTGGGGTTATGCATTAGAGACAGTTGCATTCACTTTAAATAGGGCACCATCAAAATTCGTTGAGACGACGCCTTATGAACTGTGGTTTGGCAAGAAACCAAAGTTGTCGTTTCTTAAAGTTTGGGACTGCGATGCTTATGTGAAAAAGTTTCAACCTGATAAGCTCGAACCTAAATCGGAGAAGTGCGTCTTCATAGAATACCCAAAGGAAACTGTTGGGTACACCTTCTATCACAGATCCAAAGGCAAGATATTCGTTGCTAAAATGGATCCTTTCCAAAGAAGGATTTTATCTCGAAAGAAGTGAGTGGGAGGAAAGTAGAACTTGATGAGGTAACTATACCTGCTCCCTTATTGGAAAGTAGTTCATCACAGAAATCAGTTACTGTGACATCTACACCAATTAGTGAGGAAGTTAATGATGATGATCATGGAACTTCAGATCAAGTTGTTACTGAACCTCGTAGGTCAAACAGAATAAGATCCGCACAAGAGTGGTACGATAATCCCGTTCTAGAAGTCATGTTACTAGACCATGATGAATCTACGAACTATGAGGAAGCGATGATGAGCCCAGATTCCGTGAAATGGCTTGAGGCCATAAAATCTGAGATATGATCCATGTATGAAAACAAAGTATGGACTTTGATTGACTTGCTCGATGATCAGCAAGCCATGTTAAATAAATGGATCTTCAAGAGGAAGACGGACACTGATAGTAGTGTCACTATCTACAAAGCTCGACTTGTTGCGAAAGGTTTTCGACAAGTTCAAGGTGTGTTGAATATGATGAGATTTTCTCACTCGAAACGATGCTTAAGTCTGTCCGAATCATGTTAGCAAATTGCCACATTTTATGAAATCTGGCAAATGGATATCAAAACTGTGTTCCTGAATGGATTTCTAGAAGAAAAGTTGTATATGATGCAACCAGAAGGTTTTGTCGATCCGAAAGGTGCTAACAAAATGTGCAAGCTCCAGCGATCCATCAATGGACTGGTGCAAGCATCTCGGAGTTGGAATATACGCTTTGATAAGTTAATCAAAGCATAAGATTTTTATAAAGACTTTTGGAAATGCCTGTATTTACAAGAAAGTGAGTGGGAGCACTACAACCTTTCTGATAAGTATATGTGAATGACATATTGTTGATCGAAAATGATGTAGAATTTTTCTGGAAAGCATAAAGAAGTATTTGAAAGAAGTTTTTTCAAAGAAAGACCTCGGTGAAGCTGCTTACACATTGAGCATCAAGATCTATAGAGATAGATCAAGACGCTTGATAAGATTTTCCAATGAGTACATACCTTGACAAGATTTTGAAGAAGTTCAAAATGGAACGGTCAAAGAAAGAGTTCTTGCCTGTGATGCAAAGGTGTGAAGTTGAGTAAGACTTAAAACCCGACCATGGCAGAAAATAGAAAGAGAATGAAAAGTCATTCCCTATGCCTTAGTCATAGGTTCTATAAAGTATGCTATGTTGTGTACCAGACCTATTGTATACCTTGCTCTGAGTTTGGCAAAGGAATACAATTTTGATATAAGAGTATATCACTGGACAGCGGTCAAGAATATCCTTAGTAAGGACTAAGGAGATGTTTCTCGATTATGGAGGTGATAAAAGAGTTCGTCGTAAAGAGTTACATCGATGCAAGCTTTTACACCGATCCAGATGAATCTAAGTATCAATCTGGATACATATTAAAAGTGGGAGCAATTAGCTAGAGTAGATCTGTGCATAGCATTGTACACATAGAATATTTGCAAAATACATGCGGCTCTGAATGTAACAGACCCATTGACTAAACTTCTCTCATGAGAAAAACATGATCATACCTTAGTACTCTTTGAGTGTTAATCACATAGCGATGTGAACTAGATTATTGACTCTGGTAAACCCTTTGGGTGTTGATCACATAACGATGTGAACTATTGGTATTAATCACATACAGATGTGAATATTGGTGTTAAATCACATGGCGATATGAACTAGATTATTGACTCTAGTGCAAGTGGGAGACTGAAGGAAATATGCCCTAGAGGCAATAATAAAGTTATTATTTAATTCCTTATTTAATGATAAATGTTTATTATTCATGCTAGAATTGTATTAACCGGAAACATAATACATGTGTGAATACATAGACAAACAAAGTGTCACTAGTGTGCCTCTACTTGACTAGCTTGTTGATCAAAGCTTGTTATGTTTCCTGACCATAGACATGTGTTGTCATTTGATTACGGGATCACATCATTAGGAGAATGATGTGATTGACATGACCCATTCCGTTAGCTTAGCACACAATCGTTTAGTATGTTGCTATTGCTTTCTTCATGACTTATAGATGTTCCTATGACTATGAGATTATGCAACTCCCGTTTACCAGAGAAACACTTTGTGTGCTACCAAACGTCACAACGTAACTGGGTGATTATAAAGGTGCTCTACAGGTGTCTCCGAAGGTACATGTTGGGTTGGCATATTTCGAGATTAGGATTTGTCACTCCGATTGTCGGAGACGTATCTCTGGGCCCTCTCGGTAATACACATCACTTAAGCCTTGCAAGCATTGCAACTAATGAGTTAGTTGCGGGATGATGTATTACGAAACGAGTAAAGAGACTTGCTGGTAACGAGATTGAACTAGGTATTGAGATACCAACGATCGAATCTCGGGCAAGTAACATACCGATGACAAAGGGAACAATGTATGTTGTTATGCGGTCTGACCGATAAAGATCTTCGTAAAATATGTGGGAACCTATATGAACATGCAGGTTCTGCTATTGGTTATTGACCGAAGACGTGTCTCGGTCATGTTTACATTGTTCTCAAACCCGTAGGGTCCGCACGCTTAAGGTTTCGATGACAGTTATATTATGAGTTTATGAGTATTGATGTACCGAAGGAGTTCGGAGTCCCGGATGAGATCGGGGACATGACGATGAGTCTCGAAATGGTCGAAGCATAAATATCTATATATTGGACGACTATATTCGGAGTTCTGAAAGGTTCCGAGTGTTTCGGGTATTTTTCGGAGTACAAGAGAGTTACGGGAATTCGCCGGGGAGTATATGGGCCTTATTGGGCCATACGGGAATAGAGGAGAGAGGCCAAAAGGAAGGAGGCCTGCGCCCCACCTCTGGTCCGAATTGGACAAGGGGCGCAACCCCTTTTTCCTTCTTCCTCTCCCCCTCTTTCCCCTTCTCCTACTCCGACAAGGAAGGAGGGAGTCCTACTCCCTGTGGGAGTAGGACTCCCCTTGGCGCACCCCCTCCTAGGACGGCCGCCACCTCCCCCTTGCTCCTTTATATACGGGGGCAGGGGGGCACCTCTAGACACAACAACACTTGATCCTTGAGATCTCTTAGCCGTGTGCGGTGCCCCCCTCGACCATAGTCCTCGATAATATTATAGCGGTTCTTAGACGAAGCCCTGCGACAGTAGAACATCAAGATCGTCACCACGCCGTCGTGCTGACAGTACTCTTCCCCGACACTTTGCTGGATCGGAGTCCGGAGATCGTCATCGAGCTGAACGTGTTCTAGAACTCGGAGGTGCCGTAGTTTCGGTGCTTGATCGGCCGGGCCGTGAAGACGTACGACTACATCAACCGCGTTGTTATAATGCTTCCGCTTTCGGTCTACGAGGGTACGTGGACATACTCCCCCCTCTCATTGCTATGCATCACCATGATCTTGCGTGTGCGTAGGAAATATTTTGAAATTACTACGTTCCCCAACAATAGTTTCATCATAAGCATCATGCATTGCACAAGTGGCATCATCAATAATGTGCGACATATTAGAATCAATAGGAGGTGCAGGTGTCGCAAATTTACTCATAATAGAAGGTGAATCAAGTGCATAGCTAGATGGGAGTTCCTTACCTACCCTCGTAGTTGAGGGGAAAATCTTGGTTCTTTCATCTTTCAAGTTCCTCATAGTGATCAGCAAATATAAATACCAAGTGACTCAAAGAATAGAGCTATGCTCCCGGGCAACGGAGCCAGGAAAGAGTCTTGATAACCCACAAGTATAGGCGATTGCAACAATTTTCGATGGTAGAGTATTCAACCCAAATTTATTGATTGGACACAAGGGGAGCCAAAGAATATTCTCAAGTATTAGCAACTGAGTTGTCAATTCAACCACACCTGAAAGACATAATATCTGCAGCAAAGTATTTAGTAGCAAAGTAGTAGGAAGTAACGGTAACAGTGGCAAAAGTAACATTAACGGTTTTGTAGCAATCCTAACAGTGGCAATGGAGAAGTAACTTAGCAAAAATCAATATGTGAAAATCTCGTAGGCAATGGATCAATGATGGATAATTATGTTAGATGCAATTCATCATGCAACATTTATAACATAGGGTGACACAGAACTAGCTCCAGTTCATCAATATAATGTAGGCATGTATTCCGAAATAGTCATACGTGCTTATGGAAAAGAACTTGCATGACATCTTTTGTCCTACCCTCCCGTGGCAGCGGGGTCGTATTGGAAACTAAGGGATATTAAGGCCTCCTTTTAATAGAGTACCAGACCAAAGCATTAACACTTAGTTAATACATGAACTCCTCAAACTACGGTCATCACTGGGAGTGGTCCCGATTATTGTCACTTCGGGGTTGCCGGATCATAACACATACTAGGTGACTATTGACTTGCAAGATAGGATCAAGAACTCACATATATTCAAGAAAACATAATGAGTTTAGATCTAAAATCATGGCACTCGGGCCCTAGTGACAAGCATTAAGCATGGCAAAGTCATAGGAACATCAATATTAGAACATAATTGATACTAGGGATCAAACACTATAAAAACTAACTCGATTACATGGTAAATCTCATCCATCCCATCACCGTCCAGCAAGCCTACGATGGGATTACTGACGCACGGTGGTGAGCATCATGAAATTGGTGATGGAGGATGGTGTTGGGGAACATAGTAATTTTAAAAAATATCCTACGCACAGGTGTAAAAGATTGAGTGGGATGGTTATAGTAAGGGGCGAACCAAGTGCTTGCGCGAAGAAGCGAATCAATCAGAATGTAGACAAGGAAAGGAATCAAGGCCCGGCCGCAAGATCATGGTGATGCATTGCAATGACAGGGGGAGTGTATCTTCATACCCTTGAAGATTGCTAAGCGGAAGCGTTTATCAATGCGGTTGATGTAGTCGTACGTCTTCACGATCCGACCGATCCAAGTACCGAATGCACGGCACTTCCGAGTTCTACACACGTTCAACTCGATGACGTCCTCGCCTTCTCGATCCAGCAAGATGGGCGAAGTAGTAGATGAGTTCCGGCAGCACGACGGCGTGGTGACGGTGTTGGTGAAGAACAATCTCCGCAGGGCTTCGCCTAAGCACTACGAATACTATGATGGAGGATAAACTAGAGGGGACGGGGTTGCCGGCACACGGCTTGGTGTTTCTTGATGTGTCTTGGGTGCTAGCCGTACACCTCTATTTATATGTTGAGCCTTGGTGTCGAAACTTGGAGTAAAAGCCTCCTCAAAGTCGGTTTTGTCCGAAAGGCAAGAGTCCTTCTCGGACTCCAGGGCCAGACGCAGGGTTCCTGGCATCTGGACCCAAATGCTAGGGACCCTGGCGTCTGGCCCCTGGACTCCGCAAAACTTCCTTTTGCGCTTTCCAAAAACCTTGTGGGCTTTCCCCTTTGGCCCAAATAACGTGTTCTTGTAACCAAACATTTCGGGAAACATTCGGAACCCCTTACGGTGGATTCCGGAACCTTTCCGGAGATTAAACACTACTATCCACATATCAATCTTTACTTCCGGACCATTTCGGAGTTCCTCGTCATATCCGTGATCTCATCCAAAAACTCCGAACAACATTCGGTCGCCAACATACATAACTCATGGTACTATATCGTCAACGAACGTTAAGCGTGCGGACCCTATGGGTTCGAGAACTATTTAGACATGACTGAGACACGTCTCTGGTCAATAACCAATAGCGGGACCTGGATGCCCATATTGGCTCCCACATATTCTACGAAGATCTTTATCGATCAAACCGCATAACAACATACGTTGTTCCCTTTGTCATCGGTATGTTACTTGCCCGAGATTCGATCGTCGTTATCTCAATACCTAGTTCAATCTCGTTACCGGCAAGTCTCTTTACTCGTTCCGTAATACATCATCTCGCAACTAACTCATTAGTTGCAATGCTTGCAAGGATTAAGTGATGTGCATTACCTAGAGGGCCCAGAGATACCTCTCCGACAATCGGAGTGACAAATCCTAATCTCGAAATACGCCAACCCAACAAGTACCTTCGGAGACACCTGTAGAGCACCTTTATAATCACCCAGTTACGATGTGATGTTTGGTAGCACACAAAGTGTTCCTCCGGTAAACGGGAGTTGCATAATCTCATAGTCATAGGAACATGTATAAGTCATAAAGAAAGCAATAGCAACATACTAAATGATCGATTGCTAAGCTAACGGAATGGGTCAAGTCAATCACATCACTCTCCTAATGATGTGATCCCGTTAATCAAATGACAACTCATGTCTATGGCTAGGAAATTTAACCATCTTTGATCAACGAGCTAGTCAAGTAGAGGCATACTAGTGACACTCTGTTTGTCTATGTATCCACACATGTACTAAGTTTCCGGTTAATGCAATTCTAGCATGAATAATAAACATTTATTTTGATATAAGGAAATAAATAATAACTTTATTATTGCCTCTAGGGCATATTTCCTTAAGTCTCCCACTTGCACTAGAGTCAATAATCTAGATCACATCGCCATGTGATTTAACATCAATAGTTCACATCACCATGTGATTAACACCCATAGTTCACATTGTCATGTAACCAACACCCAAATGGTTTACTAGAGTCAATAATCTAGTTCACACCGCTATGTTATTAACACCCAAAGAGTACTAAGGTATGATCAGGTTTTGCTTGTGAGAGAAGTTTAGTCAACGGGTCTGTCATATTCAGAGCCGTATGTATTTTGCAAGTATTCTATGTCTACAATGCTCTGCACGGAGCTACTCTAGCTAATTGCTCCCATTTTCAATATGTATCCAGATTGAGACTTAGAGTCATCTGGATCAGTGTAAAAGTTTGCACCGATGTAGCTTTTACAATGAAATCTTTTATCACCTCCATAATCGAGAAACATCTCCTTAGTCCTCACTAAGGATATTCTTGACCGCTTTCCAGTGATCTACTATTAGATCAAAATTGTATTCCTTTGTCAAACTCAGAGCAAGTTATACAATAGGTCTGGTTCAGAGCATAGCATACTTTATAGAACCTATGACTGAGGCATAGGGAATGACTTTTCATTCTCTTTCTATTTTCTGCCATGGTTGGGTAGTCTTACTCAACTTCACACCTTGCAACACAGGCAAGAACTCCTTATTTGACTGTTCCATTTTGAACTATTTCAAAAAAATTATCAATGTATGTACTAATTGAAAAATCTTATCAAGCATCTTGATCTATCTATATAGATCTTGATGCTCAATATGTAAGCAGCTTCACCGAGGTCTTGCTTTGAAAAAATCTTATTCAAGTATCCTTTCATGCTATCCAGAATTTCTATATCATTTCCAATCAACAATATGTCATCCACATATAATATTAGAAATGCTACAGAGCTCCCACTCACTTTCTTGTAAATACAGGCTTCTCAAAAAGTCTGTATAAAACCATATGCTTTGATCAACTCATCAAAGCGTATATTCCAACTTCGAGAGGCTTGCACCAGTCCATAAATGGATCGCTGGAGCTTGCACACTTTGTTAGCACCTTTAGGATTGACAAAACCTTTTGGTTGCATCATATACAACTCTTCTTTAATAAATTCATTAAGGAATGCAATTTTGACATCCTTTTGCCAGATTTCATAAAATGTGGCAATTGCTAACATGATTCGGACAGACTTAAGCATCGATATGAGTGAGAAAATCTCATTGTATTCAACACCCTGAACTTGTCGAAAAACCTTTTATGCGACAAGTCGAGCTTTGTAGATAGTAACACTACTATCAGCGTCCGTCTTCCTCTTGAAGATCCATTTATTTACTATGGCTTGCCGATCATCGGGCAAGACAACCAAAGTCCACACTTTGTTCTCATACATGGATCCCATCTCAGATTTCATGGCCTCAAGCCATTTCATGGAATCTGGGCTCATCATCGCTTCCTCATAGTTCGTAGGTTCATCATGGTCTAGTTACATGACTTCCAGAATAGGATTACCGTACTACTCTGGTGCGGATCTTATTCTGGAAGACCTACGAGGTTCTGTAGTAACTTGATCTGAAGTTTCATAATCATCATCATTAGCTTCCTCACTAATTGGTGTAGGAATGACTGAAACTGATTTCTGTGATGAACTACTTTCCAATAAGGGAGAAGGTACAATTACCTCATCAAGTTCTACTTTCCTCCCACTCACTTCTTTCGAGAGAAAATCCTTCTCTAGAAAGGATCCATCTTAGCAACAAATATCTTGCTTTCGGATCTGTGATAGAAGGTGTACCCAACAGTTTCCTTTGGGTATTCTATGAAGACGCACTTCTCCGATTTGGGTCGAGCTTATCAGGTTGAAACTTTTTCACATAAGCATCGCAGAGCCAAACTTTAAGAAACGACAACTTTGGTTTCTTGCCAAACCACAGTTCAGAAGCCGTCGTCTCAACGGATTTTGATGGTGCCCTATTTAAAGTGAACGCAACTATCTCTAATGCATAACCTCAAAACGGTAGTGGTAAATCGGTAAGATACATCATAGATTGCACCATATCCAATAAAGTGCGGTTATGACGTTCGGACACACCATTACGTTGTGGTGTTCCATGTGGCGTGAGCTGTGAAACTATTCCACATTGTTTAAAATGAAGGCCAAACTCGTAGCTCAAATATTCATCTCTACGATCAGATCATAGAAACTTTATTTTCTTGTTACGATGATTTTTCCACTTCACTCTGAAATTCTTTGAACTTTTCAACTATTTCAGACTTATGTTTCATCAAGTAGATATACGCATATTTTCTCAAATCATCTGTGAGGGTCAGAAAATAATGATACTTGCCACAAGCATCAACACTCATTGGATCGCATACATCGGTATGTACTATTTCCAACAAGTCAGTAGCTCGTTCCATTGTTCCGGAGAATGGAGTTTTAGTCATCTTGCCCAAAAGGCACGGTTCACAAGCATCAAATGATTAATAACCAAGTGATTCCAAAAGTCCATCTTTATGGAGTTTCTTCATGCGCTTTACACCGATATGACCCAAACGGCAGTGCCACAAATAAGTTACACTATCATTGTCAACTTTGCATCTTTTGGCATCAATATTATGAATATGTGTATTACTACGATCAAGATCCAACAAACTATTTTCATTGGGTGTATGACCATCGAAGGTTTTATTTATGTAAACAGAACAACAATTATTCCTTGACTTTAAGTGAATAACCGTATCGCAATAAACATGATCAAATCATATTCATGCTCAACGCAAATGCCAAATAACATTTATTTAGGTTTTACACTAATCCCGAAAGTATAGGGAGTGTGCGATGATGATCATATCAATCTTGGAACCATTTCCAATACACATCATCACTTCACCCTCAACTAGTCTCTGTTTATTCTGTAACTCCTGTTTCGAGTCACTAATTTTTAGCAACCGAACAAGTATCGAATACTCAGGGTCTACTATAAACACTAGTAAGGTACACATCAATAACCTGTATATCAAATATACCCTTGTTCACTATGCCATCCTTCTTATCCACCAAATATTCAGGGTATTTCCGTTTCAAGTGACCATTTCCTTTGTAGTGTAAGCACTCAGTTTCAGGCTTTGGTTCAGCTTTGGGCTTCTTCATGGGAGTGACAACTTGCTTGTCATTCTACTTGAAGTTCCCTTTCTTTTCCTTTGCCATTTTCTTGAAACTAGTGATCTTGTCAACCATCAACACTTGATGCTCTCTCTTGATTTCTACCTTCGTTGATTTCAACATCACGAAGAGCTCGGGAATCATTATCGTCATCCCTTGCATACTATAGTTCATCACAAAGTTCTACTAACTTGGTGATGGTGACTAGAGAACTCTGTCAATCACTATCTTATCTGGAAGATCAACTCCCACTTGATTCAAGCGATTGTAGTACCCAGACAATCTGAGCACATGCTCACTAGTTGAGCGATTCTCCTCCATCTTTTAGCCATAGAACTTATTGGAGACTTCATATCTCTCAACTCGGTATTTGCTTGAAATATTAACTTCAACTCCTGGAACATCTCATATGGTCCATGACGTTCAAAACGTCTTTGAAGTCCCGATTCTAAGCCGTTAAGTATGGTTGACTAAACTATCAAGTAGTCATCATATTGAGCTAGCCAAATGTTCATAACGTCTGCATCTGCTCCTCAATAGGTCTGTCACCTAGCGGTGCATTACGGACATAATTCGTCTGTGTAGCAATGAGGATAAACCTTAGATCATGGATCCAATACGCATCATTGCTACTAACATCTTTCAACACAATTTTCTCTAGGAACATATCAAAATAAACATATGAAAGCAACAACGCAAGCTATTGATCTACAACATAATTTGCAAAATACTACCAGGACTAAGTTCATGATAAATTTAAGTTCAATTAATCATATTACTTAAGAACTCCCACTTAGATAGACATCCCTATAATCCTCTAAGTGATCACGTGATCCAAATCAACTAAACCATGAACGATCATCACGTGAGATGGAGTAGTTTCAATGATGAACATCACTATGTTGATCATATCTACTATATGATTCACGCTCGACCTTTCGGTCTCCGTGTTCCGAGGCCATATATGTATATGCTAGGCTCGTCAAGTTTAACCTGAGTATTCCGCGTGTGCAACTGTTTTGCACCCGTTGTATTTGAACGTAGAGCCTATCACACCTGATCATCACGTGGTGTCTGAGCACGAAGAACTTTCGCAACGGTGCATACTCAGGGAGAACACTTCTTGATAATTAGTGAGAGATCATCTTAAAATGCTACCGTCAATCAAAGCAAGATAAGATGCATAAAGGATAAACATCACATGCAATCAATATAAGTGATATGATATGGCCATCATCATCTTGTGTTTGTGATCTCCATCTCCGAAGCACCGTCGTGATCACCATCGTCACCGGCGCGACACCTTGATCTCCACCGTAGCATCGTTGTCATTTACGCCATCTATTGCTTCTACGACTATCGCTACCGCTTAGTGATAAAGTAAAGCACTTACAGGGCGCTTGCATTTCATACAATAAAGCAACAACCATATGGGTCCTGCCAGTTGCCGATAACTCGGTTACAAAACATGATCATCTCATACAATAAAATATAGCATCACGTCTTGACCATATCACATCACAACATGCCTTGCAAAAACAAGTTAGACTTCCTCTACTTTGTTGTTGCAAATTTTACGTGGCTGCTACAGGCTGAGCAAGAACAGTTCTTACCTACGCATCAAAACCACAACGATAGTTCGTCAAGTTAGTGATGTTTTAACCTTCGCAAGGACCGGGCGTAGCAACACTCGGTTCAACTAAAGTTGGAGAAACAGACACCCGCCAGCCACCTGTGTGCAAAGCACGTCAGTAGAAACAGTCTCGCATAAGCGTACACGTAATCTCGGTCCGGGCAGCTTCATCCAACAATACCGCCGAACCAAGGTATGACATGCTGGTAAGCAGTATGACTTGTATCGCCCACAACTCATTTGTGTTCTACTCGTGCATATAACATCCGCATAAAACTTGGCTCGGATGCCACTGTTGGGGAACGTAGTAATTTTAAAAAATATCCTACGTACACGCAAGATCATGGTGATGCATAGCAACGAGAGGGGGAGTGTATCTTCATACCCTTGAAGATCGCTAAGCGGAAGCGTTTATCAACGCGGTTGATGTATTCGTACGTCTTCACGATTCGACCGATCCATGTACCGAACGCATGGCACCTCTGAGTTTTGCACATGTTCAACTCAATGACGTCCTCGCCTTCTTGATCCAGAGAGACGGGCGAAATAGTAGATGAGTTCCGGCAGCACGACGACGAGGTGACGGTGTTGGTGAAGAAGAATCTCCGCAGGGCTTCGCCTAAGCACTACAGAAACTATGACGGGAGATAAACTAGAGGGGACGGGGTTACCGGCACACGGCTTGGTGTTTCTTGATGTGTCTTGGGTGCTAGCCCTACCCCTCTATTTATATGTTGAGCCTTGGGGTCGAAACTTGGAGTAAAAGCCTCCTCAAAGTCGGTTTTGCCCGAAAGGCAAGAGTCTGGACTCCACAAAACTTCCTTTTGCGCTTTCCAAAAACCTCGTGGGCTTTCCCCTTTGGCCCAAATAACGTGTTCTTGTACCCGAACATTTCGGGAAACATCCGGAACCCCTTCAGGTGGATTCCGGAACATTTCCGGAGATCAAACACTACTATCCACATATCAATCTTTACTTCCGGACCATTCCGGAGTTCCTCGTCATATCTGTGATCTCATCCAAAAACTCCGAACAACATTCGATCACCAACATACATAACTCATAGTACTATATCATCAACGAACGTTAAGTGTGCGGACCCTACGGGTTCGAGAACTATGTAGACATGACCGAGACACATCTCTGGTCAATAACCAATAGCGGGACCTGGATGCCCATATTGGCTCCCACATATTCTACGAAGATCTTTATCGATCAAACCGCATAACAACATACGTTGTTCCCTTTGTCATCGGTATGTTACTTTCCCGAGATTCGATCGTCGGTATCTCAATACCTAGTTCAATCTCATTACCATCAAGTCTCTTTACTCGTTCCGTAATACATCATCTCGCAACTAACTCATTAGTTGCAATGCTTGCAAGGCTTAAGTGACGTGCATTACCGAGAGGGCCCAGAGATACCTCTCCGACAATCGGAGTGACAAATCCTAATCTCGAAATACGCCAACCCAACAAGTACCTTCGGAGACACCTGTAGACCACATTTATAATCACCCAGTTACGTTGTGATGTTTGGTAGCACACAAAGTGTTCTTCCGGTAAACGGGAGTTGCATAATCTTATAGTCATAGGAACATGTATAAGTCATGAAGAAAACAATAGCAACATACTAAACGATCGATTGCTAAGCTAACGGAATGGGTCAAGTCAATCACATCATTCTCCTAATGATGTGATCCCGTTAATCAAATGACAACTCATGTCTATGGCTAGGAAACGTAACCATCTTTGATCAACGAGCTAGTCAAGTAGAGGAATACTAGTGACACTCTGTTTGTCTATGTATTCACACATGTACTAAGTTTCCGATTAGTACAATTCTAGCATGAATAATAAACATTTATCATGATATAAGGAAATAAATAATAACTTTATTATTGCCTCTAGGGCATATTTCCGATGGTTGATGATGACGATGGTGACAGATTCCCCTCTCCGGAGCCCCGAACGGACTCCAGATCAGCCCTCACGGGAAGATTAGGGCTTGGCGGTGGCTCCGTATCGTAAAACATGATGAATCCTTCTCTTTGATTTTTTTTCTCTTCGAACGTGATTATATAGAGTTGGAGTTGAGGTTGGTGGAGGTCTAGGGGCCCACGAGGCAGGGGCGCGCCCTAGGGGGGTGGACGCGCCCTGCACCCTCGTGGACAGGGTGTGGGCCCCCTTATGCTTATTCTTTTGCCAATGTTGTTTATTAATTCCAAAACGTGTCTCCGTCGATTTTCAGGTCATTCCGAGAACTTTTATTTCTGCACAAATAACACCATGGGGAATTTCTGCTGAAAACAGCGTTAGTCCGGGTTAGTTCCATTCAAATCATGCAAGTTAGAATCCAAAACAAGAGCAAAAGTGTTTGGAGAAGTAGATACGTTGGAGACGTATCAGTCGCTTCCCGCTGCTTGGCCTGGCCAAATTTGACCTTTAGTACCGTTGGTGGCTCCAATCGGTACTAAAGGTCCATCCTATATAAGCAATGCTGACGAAAATTTCAGTTTCTTCTCCTCTTCCTCTGCTTCTTCAACCTTGTCGCGCCGTCGCCCGTCCCCGGCGCCTCCCGGCCTATCGCCGCACCCGTCGCGCGCGGCTACTGTCGCCGTCCCCATCGCCGCCGCCCGGCCGTCTCCCGTCGTTACACGCCGCCCCCGGCCCGTCCCCGTCGCGCCGCGTTGCCGCCCCGGCCCGTCCCCGTCGCTGCCACCCGTCGTCGACCCCGTCGCCTCACATCGCCGGTTGTCACCCAGCTGTAAGACCGCCCCTGCTGCGCCATGGCCGCCCTCACACACACACTCAGTACACACGACACACACACAGAGAAAATGTTAGATGATTAGATGAATTAGCTAGATATTAATGTCAAATGTTTAGATGAATTTTATGAATTAGCTAGATATTAATGTTAGATGAGTTAGTTTTTAATTCTTTTAGTTATAAATGAATTAGAATATATTAATGTTAGATATTAGCATTAATATATATAAACTTCAGGTTGTTATCAATTTGATGATATTGCTCAAAATGAATGCCCAGCGATAAACTCTATTGACAAATCTAACAACTCGCGATGAACACAAAGGCCAAGATAGGAAAAATATTGACTCCATTACAATATTTTCTAAGGCATCAAATGTTAATAATAGATCATAACTCATAGGAATAACCAACCTGGTAAAGTTTATTCTGGCCGGTCTTCTAAATTTCTATCAGCAGTTTCTACAAATTAATAGAACTAGTTGAATTCTATATGAGATTTGAATTAGTAAGTTCTTAGTTGAATTAGTAAGAAAATTAATAAGTGCTTAGTTGATAGTATGCTTAGTATAGAAAAATAAATTATTTTTATTTATAGTAAGTGCTTAGTTGAATTAGTACAAAGTTGGGTCATCTATTTTGGAACGGAGGGAGTAGTTGTGTAGAGGAATATAATGGAAAAGGTCATACTGTTTCAATGGATAGGTAAACATTAAAAAATGTCATCCATTTAATACTCGAACAAAGGACAGTTCCTTACTATGTTTAGAAGAATAGCTTTATACTTCCTCCGTTTCTTTTTGGTCTTCATATAAGATTTGGTCAAAGTCAAACTTTGTAAAATTTAACCAGCTTTATATGAAAAGATATCAACACTCACACTATGAAATCAATGTTATTAGATGCATTATGGAATTAATTTTCATAACATATAACTTTTGTATGGTAGATGTTGATTTTTTTCTATGAAGTTAGTCAAACTTTATAAAGTTTGACTTTGACCAAATTTTATATGCAGACTAAAAAGAAACGGAAGAGTAATAAAGAAACGTCAGGCAACTGGCAGCCACCCTTGTGCGCTAAAAATTGCAATGGTGCAAAAACAATTAAGTGGTATACATACTGTGATGTTTGGTTGCATGAGTGTTTTATCAATTTAACGGATTTATATGGTACGATCTTATATATAATCTTATTTATTAGGTTCGTTAATTGGCTCAGTGATGTACACTTGATAACCGCAGATAAGTACGTACTCGTAGTAGCTAGCTAGCAATGATTCAGTCGTGCCACATGCTCGCTTACAGGCCGCCATGCATGTATCTTCTCCGATGGACAGAAGTTCAAATATGACTTGGTGTCTCACACTCAAATTAATTTCTGAAACGGCTTATCCATGGAAAGAATCTCTCGCACAATGACTAGAACAGCAGCTGATCGATGTTAGGTACGAGCAAACAAGTATATTGTAGTAAGATAAACTCACATTTAGTGCAAGTTGGTGCAATGCGAAAAGGACACAACACTATTTAAAAATAATAATAGACCACTAGCAGAACAGTTGGTCTATACTTTGTTCTAATGTGCCATGTTGCGAGAAAAATAAAACCAGCCACCTACGATTAAAAATATTGTAATTCTCGTGAAACAACGATTATCCTGCGATTCCCTGCTTCTAGCATGCGCTTCCTATCACCGGGCCACTAAGTCGGAATTTCCGAGCGTAGCTTTTTCTTTCCCCTCTCGCAAGACGACTAGGGAAAGCATTTCTCCCTTCGATCTTCCTCGGGTGAGCCCGTGGATTCGCCTCCACTCCACCTGCCGTTTTAGCGGCCGATAGCGGTCGGAGGGTATTTCTGGTGCCTCGGCTTATATAGGTAGGGTTTTGGTTCTTGCAAGGGCGGCGCTCGAACGGATGGCAGAGCTTCTTCTTCGAGTCAGTCTTCTGGGCTCCCATTCTCCTCAAGTTCGTTCCTGGGGATGGATTAGACAAAGCTCCAGCATGAATTCCTGCCAGCTCCTTGAACGACGAGGTTTGGCTTTCTTGTCGTGCATACGCAATAGCAAGATTTTCTGTTAGATTCTTCAGATCAATTCAACGATTCGATGGTGACTACTGGGACTCCCGAACTCTGGTCCTTAAGGGCACGTGCACAAAGACTTCCCGGTTGTCATCGACAAGGTAAGGCCGGATCCGGTATATGAGCGACAATAGCGACGCGTCGGCAGCTCATTCTGGCGGCGGCAATGGTCGTTCGGTTGTCCATGAACCTCGATGTAATTTTTATGATGTTTGGGGTGCTCTGTACTTCCAGTGAATCTTTATAATAGATATGATATTTTCGTAAAAAAAAAGTCAGAATTTCAGAAAACCGGCCGGTTTCCAAAAATTTTGTTTGAAAGAAACCCTGCGATAGTACAACAGCCACCCATGACGGACGCTGCGATCAACCTAAGCGCCTGCCTATATAAGCAGCAGGTCCGTGATTGCCTCCCACACTCGAAGGGTCCAAAGATAATCTTCATCTTCACCGCCCACACGCCGTAGTTGGCGTCGATGAGCATCAGGTACTGTATGGGGATGTTGCCGTGCGACAGCACGTTGGCGCCGCCCCTTCCTCCACCACTGGTCGCTGAATTTACGCCCTAGTTCACCTTATCGCCGTTCTTGTTCACGTTGGAACCAACGTTACCGGACTTGTTCGCCTTGGAACCGCCGTTACCGGACTTGGAGTTGACCCACTCCTGATCGATGTTCCCCATCATAGATCGTAGATCGTTGAGGCTTGAGATACCAATTATTGGCTTTATAACACTAGATCAATTCACCAGGAGCTACAATGTGTATGTGCAGCAAAGCTATCAAGCAAGCAAGCCACTATAAGTATTTTATCAATTTGACGGATTGACATGGTATGTCGTATATATAAGTTGATTTATTTGGTTCGTTAATTTGTTCAATGATGTACAGTTCATAATCGAGGATAAGAACTAGCTAGCTAGCAATAATACATGCTCGCGTACCACAATTATGTTTCTTCAATGATCATGATTGAGATGGAGATTATTTAGAGCTACTTTATATTCAGTTTGTTCATAAGAGTGAACAATTACATTACTCCAGGTTTGTTGCCAGCATAGTTGCAATTTTAACAATGGTTGCTGCCACCTGCCTGCCGTTCAAGTACTATAAAGGATTGCCTCTCAGTGCAGCAGCGCACACCGCCCATGAGAGCGATGCGACAGCTATGGCGAGGTTCACCGCGGCACATCCAGTGCTCGTGCAGGCGAAGTACGGAGTTTTTGCCATGACACGCAGAGCACGAAGAAAGAAGATGCAACGGCCAGCAGCCGTTGCCCAAAATGCAATGGTGCAAAAAAGATTAGGTGGTATATACGCCGGCATGTTCGATAGACACGACTTCATCATTTTAACAGATTGATACGGTTGTATATGTAATTTATTAGATTCCTTAATGATTTAACCCCTATGTGCTTTCCCTAAAGTTGCAAAACACGCTGTCAAAACTGCGTTAGGAAGGATTTTCTTGACGTGCCAAGGCTAGTTTTGTACTTTTTTTGAACACAGTACAAAAGCAAGCGCTCTTACATACGCGCATATACTCACCCCTATGAACGCACACACGCACACTCTACCCATATGAGCACCTCCGAGAGACTGAGCCAACATATCATCTTAAATCAACGAAAACGTCTCCTCCCACTAATAGCGCATCGCTGGAAATCCTGAAATTAATTCAGAAATAATGCGAGCACCAGTACTAGTTGTGTGGAAGAATATAATGGAAAAGGTTACACTGGTTGAATGTTCAAGTAAACATTCAAAAACGTCATCCTTTTAATACTCGAACAAAGTACAGTTCTGTACGAGTTATGTTTAGAAGATTCGGTGGTATACATACTGTCATGTTTGGTTTGCATGAGTGTTTTATCGATTTAACGGAATGATATGGTACGTCTTAGTCCTATATATAATCTTATCTATTAGGATAGTTAATTGGCTCAGTGATGTACACTTGATAACCGAATATAAGTACGTACTCATAGTAGCTAGCTAGCAATGATTCGGTCGTACCACATGCTCGCTTACAGGCCACCATGCATGGTTCTTCTCCGATGGACAGAAGTTCAAATATGACTTGGTGTCTCACACTCAAATTAGTTTCTGAAACGCATTATCCATGGAAAGATTCTCTAGCACAAATGACTAGCACAACAGCTGATCGATGTTAGGTATGAGCAAACAAGTACTCTCTCCGTTCCAAAATAGATGACCCAACTTTGCACTAACCGGTCATCTATTTTAGAACGGAGGGAGTACATTATAGTAACATAAACTCACATTTAGTTCAAGTTGTGCAATGCGAAAAAGACACAAGACTATTTAGCGGAATAGTTGGTGTATACTTTGTTCTAATGTGCCATGTTGCGAGAAAAAAAAACACCACATAGAAATAAAAAAATGTAAATCTCGTGAAACAGGGATGGAACCCGCGACTCCGTGTCATTAGCATGCGCTTCCTTTGAACCAGGCCACTAAGCAAGTTCTACACACGTGTGCATACATTTTCTCTTTGACCTTGTTCACTTATTTAAATTCAAAACAATTTGATTTTTTCAGACGGTATTTCATTGTTTCGCGAATTTCCAAAAATCTCGTTTGAAAAAAAAAACCTGCGACAGTACATCAGCCACCCACGACGTGCTGCTGCGATGGAACTAGCTAGGCGCCTGCCTATATAAGCATGAGGTCCGGTGCATGTATTCCAGATAAGGATACAACCTGAGCTAATCAAGATGGCTTCCTCCACGCCTTACCTTGTCCTACTCTTGTGCCTCACCACTTTCCTGCAGGCATTGCTTGCTGCGGCAAAATACCCACCGCCGCCGCCCCCGCCGTTTGAGCTGCCGGAGTCCGAGGTGAGGGAGAGGTTCTCCAAGTGGGTGATCAAGTACTCAAAGCACTACTCGTGCCATGAGGAGGAGGAGATGCGGTTCCAAGTCTTCAAGAACAACACCAACGCCATCGGCCAATTCGACCAACAGAATCCTGGCACCGTCGTCGGTCGCGGGTTCCGACCAACTGGGTTTCAGGTCCGTGGCTCGGGCGGGGTCCGTATGAACAGGTTCGGCGACCTCAGCCCCAGGGAGGTCATCCAGCAGTTCACCGGGCTCAACACCACCAGCTTCAATGCCACGTCACCCACCTACCTCCCCTACCACTCCTTCAAGCCCTGCTGCGTTGACTGGCGCTCCAGCGGCGCTGTCACCGGCGTCAAGAATCAAGGCACTTGTGGTAAGTGGTCAAGCTATACTTTCTACTAGCAGATTTAGTTATATACTCATGCATGCTCATGGTTGCTCAATGAATTACTCGTGTCGTCGTGCGGATGGATAAAATTGTAATATGGCAGGATCATGCTGGGCATTCGCGGCGGTGGCGGCGATCGAAGGCATGAACAAGATTAGGACAGGGGAGCTGGTGTCGCTGTCCGAGCAGGTACTCGTGGATTGCGACACACGGAGCGGCGGCTGCGGCGGCGGCCACTCAGACTCGGCTATGGCCCTCGTGGCCGCCCGTGGTGGCATCACGTCGGAGGAGAGGTACCCATACGCCGGATTCCAGGGAAAGTGCGACATGGACAAGCTCCTCTTCGACCACCAGGCGTCCCTCAAGGGCTTCAAGGCCGTGCCACCCAACAACGAAGGTCAGCTGGCGATTGCCGTGGCCATGCAGCCCGTGACGGTCTACATTGACGCCAGCGGTTTTGAGTTCCAGTTCTACTCCGGCGGCATCTACCGTGGCCCCTGCTCCGCCAATGTGAACCACGCCGTCACCATCGTCGGCTACTGCGAGGGTCCCGGCGAGGGAAACAAGTACTGGATTGCCAAGAACTCGTGGAGCAACGACTGGGGTGAACAAGGATATGTCTACCTCGCAAAGGACGTGCCCTCGTCCACGGGCACATGTGGCCTCGCCACCTCGCCCTTCTACCCCACGGCTTGACCACAGGCAGCACTATGTGTGATATCTAAGGAATTGCTTCCGTTTCGTTGTGATAATGCTAAATTATTATTTTGATTATACTTCCCTTTAATTTGATCAATAATAGGTAGACCGTGCGTGCAATATATCATGGCCTGAGTAATAAAGTTTCGACTGAATTACACTTTTTACAAGTTAATTGTGCAATTTTTTGTGACACGTATTTACCGATTTAGCAGATGTTGCATCGAAATGTCCCATCTAAAAAACATTGTACCAGATTTTACTCCATTTTAGCATTTCGCCTATTATTAGATATGACCCGCATGTTAGGTAGGTACTTTAACAACAATGTGTAAACATCTCAGGACAGGATGGACTATCATGTTTAGCCTTCTCTTCTCCATGTATTCCACTGCTCGCCATCCTTATGGTATCCTCTAACGGTGATCATCGCCGCACGCATTTTACAATCGACACCCATGAGAGAAACATGGTACAAAGTTTTAAAATAGGGTAATGTAGACGAATGCTCATGAAATGGGTTAACTGGTTCCGCGAATGTACAAATTGGAGGTAAAAAGTGAAGCTCAGTCTGAATTTACAGATAACATGTTGGGTACTATCATGCTCGTGTGTTCTCTTCTTTGTTTCTACTTCTCTGTGAGGATTATTTTTCTAAAATCAAATTTGCATGTGCAATGAGCATTTTTACGGTACCGTTAAAAACATATGAAACCTCCATTTGTTAGATTGTGATGGCTGAAGATTAGACGTAGATATATAGGATTGCCACCTCTAAAATCTGTGGGGTACATTTTGAAGTCGTAATCAAGACAAAATTACTGTGCCGTCAGATCATCTCAATTGTGCTCCTGTTATTATGTACGCATACCCCCATATTTTGTTCGTTTCTGGACGTCTAAACACAAGATCTGAACGAATCGGGGCGGATGTCCCCCAAGTGTACCCCCAAATGGATTACTATTTCCGCGACCAATTAAGCATCTAATAGCGAATATTGCAAAGTAACATAGAACAGGAAAATGTATACTAGTAGTCCTTGCATCTGAAACTTTTCTCATTTATCCTATAGCAATTCTATCAGTAAATCCATCCACATCTCTAGGATGTGGTTCCTCGATGCTGCCCACAAAGGGCAACTTGCAAACCAAACAAAAATCATAGAGTGACATCTCCTTAACCTCATCATATAAGTAAAACTCCACTGAAGGTGGTGATTTTCTAGCATGGAAATAAAAGTTTTGCATGAAAATATTAGTGAGTAGGAGATACTGTTTACATTGGTCGTGGAGGAAGTCGGTGATGCCTGCATTCTCAGCCAAATAATAAAAGTCGTCGTAAATTCTGGCGGCTCTCAAAAATGCATCACAAGGCCATTCGCACGACCGAACCTCCACAACGCGAGGAAGATTGTATTTGGGCTTTTTATTCTCCTCATTCTGCTTCATTCGAGCTTCGGCTCGAGGAGCCCCGCAGCAATCACTTCATCATTTTCGTTCTCTGAAAAAATTCTGAAATTTTTAGTGACTCAAAATAGAAGTGAATCAGACTCAACAAAATTGATAGCAACTACAACCACAAAAACTAATTGGACCATTGGAGGAGTCACATACCGAAGAACAATCCCCCAAAGCAGTTTTGTGAATGGTGCTTTGAGCAAGGAGATCGAAAATGGCAGCAAACCGAGCTAGAACACGAGTTTGAGCTACAGGATGATTTTTTGGAGGAAGAGGAAGTGTGTGGGTGCTGGAATAAGTGGAGAGGGGCCACGTGGGGTCCACGAGGCAGGGGGCGCGCCCGAGGGGTGTGGGCGCGCCCTGTGCCCTTGTGGCCAAATGGTGGGTACCCCTGGTGTGTTCCAAGTGCCATAAATTCTTAAATATTCTATAAAAAATCATACTTCATTTTCAGGGCATTTAGAGAACTTTTATTTTCAGGGTATTTTTTATTGCAAGGATAATTCAAAAAACAGACAGAAAATACTATTTTTACTTTATTTAATCTAAATAACAGAAAGTAAAATGATGGTACAGAGAGTTTTGCTTTCTAATTTCATCCATCTCATGCTCATCAAAAGGAATCCACTAACAAGGTTGATCAAGTCTTGTTAACAAACTACTTCCGAATAACATGTAACCAAAGAATTTCCGAATACCACTAGGTTACCTCAACGGGGATATGCTTGTCCCCAATATTAAGAATATCATATTTCTTTTTTACAGTAGGAAGAGGTAATTCAAAACCTCTAATAGTAATCATTGAAAAATTTCCAATAGAATTGATACTATGAACTTGAGGTTGTTTCTTCAGACAGTGTATCGTATGCTCATTATCATTAACATGAAAGGTGACACTGCCTTTGTTGCAATCAATAATAGCCCCTGCAGTATTAAAAAAGGGTCTACCAAGGATAATCGACATACTGTCGTCCTCGGAAATATTAAGAATAACAAAGTCCATTAAAATAGTAACGTTTGCAACCACAACAGGCACATCCTCACAAATACCAACGGGTATAGCGGTTGATTTATCGGCCATTTGCAAAGAGATTTCAGTAGGTGTCAACTTATTCAAATCAAGTCTACGATATAAGGAGAGAGGCATAACTTTGACACCGGCTCCAAGATCACATAAAGTAGTTTTAACATAGTTTCTTTTAAAGGAGCATGGTATAGTTGGTACTCCTGGATCTCCAAGTTTCTTTAGTATTCCACCCTTAAAAGTATAATTAGCAAGCATGGTGGGAATTTCAGCTTCCGGTATCTTCCTTTTATTTGTAACAATATCTTTCATATACTTAGCATAAGGATTCATTTTAAGCATGTCTGTCAAATGCATACGCAAAAAGATAGGTCTAATCATTTCAGCAAGGCACTCAAAATCCTCATCATCCTTTTTTCTTGGATGGCTTAGGAGGAAAAGGCATGGGTTTCTGAACCCATGGTTCTCTTTCTTTACCATGCTTCCTAGCAAAGAAGTCTCTCTTATCATATCGTTGATTCTTTGATTGTGGGTTATCAAGATCAACATCAGGTTCAATCTCTACATCATTGTTATTGCTAGGTTGAGCATCAACATGAACATCATCATTAACATTATCACTAGGTTCATGTTCATTACCAAATTGTGTTTCAGCATCAGAAATAGAAATATCATTGGGATTCTCAGGTGTATCTATAACAGGTTCACTAGAAGCATGCAAAGTCCTATCAATTTTCCTTTTCTTTTCTTAGAATGGCTAGGTGCATCAACTTAGTTCTCTGAGAATCTTGCTCAACTCTCTTAGGATGGCCCTCAGTATACAAAGGTTCCTGGGTCATTTTACCACCTCTAGTCATAACTCTAACATCATTATCATTGTTCTTATTATTTAATTCATTGAGCAAATCGTCTTGTTCTTTAAGTACTTGTTCTACTTGAGTGGTAACCATGGATGCATGTTTACTAATAAGCTTAAGGTCACCTTTAACTCTAGACATATAATCACTCAAGTGTTCAACCATATAAGCATTACGTTTCAATTGTCTACCAACATAAGCATTGAAGTTTTCTTGTTTAACAATAAAATTATCAAACTCATCCAGGCATTGACTAGCAGACTTATTACGAGGAATATCACCTTCATCAAAACTATAGAGATAATTTGCCTTTACTACCTGTGTCGGGTTATTAAGACCATGTATTTCTTCAATAGGTGGCAAATTCTTAACATCTTCAACTTTAATACCTTTTTCTTTCATAGATTTCTTTACCTCTTGCATATCTTTAGGACTGAGAAATAGTATACCCCTTTTCTTCGGAGTTGGCTTAGGACTTTGTTCAGGAAGTGTCCAATTATTATCATTACTCAATATATTATTCAATAGCAATTCAGCTTGCTCAACAGTTCTTTCCCTGAAAACACAACCAGCACAACTATCTAGGTGGTGTCTGGAAGCATTGGTTAGTCCATTATAAAATATATCAAGTATTTCATTTTTCTTGAGAGGATGATCAGGAAAAGCATTAAGTAATCGGAGAAGCCTCCCCCAAGCTTGTGGGAGACTCTCTTCTCCAATTTGGTCAAAATTATATATTTCCCTTAAGGCAGCTTGTTTCTTATGGGCGGGAAAATATTTTGCAGAGAAGTAATAAATCATATCCTGGGGACTATGCACACAACCAGGAGCAAGAGAATTAAATCATATCTTAGCATCACCCTTTAATGAGAACTGAAATAATTTAAGGATATACTAATGAAGAATTTTTACCTCATGGGTAAATAGGGTGGCTATATCATTCAATTTAGTAAGATGTGCCACAACAGTTTTAGATTCATAGCCATAAAAAGGATCAGATTCAACCAAAGTAATTAACTTAGGATTGACAGAGAATTCATAATCCTTATAAGTAACACAGATAAGTGAAGTAGCAAAAGCAAGGTCATATTTCATTTTAGCATTAAGGGACTTTTCTTTCAGCTTAGCTAACAGTTTCTTAAGATCATATATATCTTTGCAAGCAAAAAGGTCTCTAGAAGTTTCTTCATGCATAACATAACCCTCAGGCACAACAAACAATTCGTATCTAGGGGGAGAATCTTCATCATCACTTTCATCAATATTATAAGTTTCAATAATTTCATTCTATCTAACCCTAGAAAGTTGTTCATCAAGAAATTCACCTAATGGCACAGTATTATCAAGCAGAGAAGAAGTTGAAGGAAATATGCCCTAGAGGCAATAATAAAGTTATTATTTATTTCCTTATTTAATGATATATATTTATTATTCATGCTAGAATTGTATTAATCGGAAACATAATACATGTGTCAATACATAGACAAACAAAGTGTCACTAGTGTGCCTCTACTTGACTAGCTTGTTGATCAAAGATGGTTATGTTTCCTGACCATAGACATGTGTTGTCATTTGATTAATGGGATCACATCATTAGGAGAATGATGTGATTGACATGACCCATTCCGTTAGCTTAGCACACGATCGTTTAGTATGTTGCTATTGCTTTCTTCATGACTTATACATGTTCCTATGACTATGAGATTATGCAACTCCTGTTTACAGGAGGAACACTTTGGGTGCTACCAAACGTCACAACGTAACTGGGTGATTATAAACGTGCTCTACAGGTGTCTCCGAAGGTACATGCTGGGTTGGCGTATTTCGAGATTAGGATTTGTCACTCCGATTGTCGGAGAGGTATCTCTCGGCCCTCTCGGTAATACACATCACTTAAGCCTTGCAAGGATTGCAACTAATGAGTTAGTTGCGGGATGATGTATTACAGAACGAGTAAAGAGACTTGCCGGTAACGATATTGAACTAGGTATTGAGATACTGACGATCGAATCTCGGGCAAGTAACATACCGATGACAAAGGGAACAACGTATGTTGTTATGCGGTCTGACCGATAAAGATCTTCATAGAATATGTGGGAACCAATATGAGCATCCAGGTTCAGCTATTGGTTATTGACCGGAGACGTGTCTCAGTCGTGTCTACATTGTTCTCGATCCGTAGGGTCCGCACAATTAAGGTTTCGATGACAGTTATATTATGAGTTTATGAGTTTTGAATTACCGAAGGAGTCCAGAGTCCCGGATGAGATCGGGGACATGACGAAGAGTCTCGTAATGGTCGAGACGTAAAGATCGATATATTGGACGACTATATTCGGAGTTCGGAAAGGTTCCGAGTGTTTCGGGTATTTTTCGGAGTACCGAAGAGTTATGGGAATTCGCCGGGGAGTATATGGGCGTTATTGGGCCATACGGGAATAGAGTAGAGAGGCCAAAAGGAAGGAGGCCTGCGCCCCCTCTGGTCCAAATTGGACAAGGGGCGCAGCCCCCTTTTCCTTCTTCCACTCCCCCTCTTTCCCCTTCTCCTACTCCAACAAGGAAGAAGGGAGTCCTACTCCCGGTGGGAGTAGGACTCCCCTTGGCGCGCCCCCTCCTAGGCTGGCCACCCCCTCCCCCTTGCTCCTTTATATACGGGGGCAGGGGGGCACCTCTAGACACAACAACAATTGATCCTTGAGATCTCTTAGCCGTGTGTGGTGCCCCCTCCACCATAGTCCTCGATAATAATGTAGTGGTGCTTAGGCGAAGCCCTGCGACAGTAGAACATCAAGATCGTCACCACGCCGTCGTGCTGACGGAACTCTTCTCCGACACTTTGCTGGATCGGAGTCCGGGGATCGTCATTGAGCTGAACGTGTGCTAGAACTCGGAGGTGCCGTAGTTTCGGTGCTTGATCGGTTGGGCCGTGAAGACGTACGACTACATCAACCGCTTTGTTATAACACTTCCGCTTTTGGTCTACGAGGGTACATGAACATACTATCCCCTCTCGTTGCTATGCATCACCATGATCTTGCGTGTGCGTAGGAATTTTTTTGAAATTACTATGTTCCCCAACATTGGCATCCGAGCCAGGTTTTATGCGTAGATGTCATATGCACGAGTAGATCACAAGTGAGTTGTGGGCGATATAAGTCATACTGCTTACCAACATGTCATACTTTGGTTCAGCGGTATTGTTGGTGAAGCGGCCCGGACCGACATTACGCGTATGCTTACACGAGACGGGTTCTACCGACGTGCTTTGCACACAGGTGGCTGGCGGGTGTCAGTTTCTCCAACTTTAGTTGAACCGAGTGTGGCTACACCCGGTCCTTGCGAAGGTTAAAACAACACCAACTTGACAAAGTATCGTTGTGGTTTTGATGCGTAGGTAAGAACGGTTCTTGCTAAGCCCGTAGCAGCCACGTAAAACTTGCAACAACAAAGTAGAGGACGTCTAACTTGTTTTTGCAAGGCATGTTGTGATGTGATATGGTCAAGACATGATGATAAATTTTATTGTATGAGATGATCATGTTTTGTAACAGAGTTATCGGAAACTGGCAAGAGCCATATGGTTGTCGCTTTATTGTATGCAATGCAATCGCCCTGTAATGCTTTACTTTATCACTAAGCGGTAGCGATAGTCATAGAAGCATAATATTGGCGAGACGACAACGATGCTACGATGGAGATCAAGGTGTCGTGCCGGTGACGATGGTGATCATGACGGTGCTTCGAAGATGGAGATCACAAGCACAAGATGATGATGGCCATATCATATCACTTATATTGATTGCATGTGATGTTTATCTTTTATGCATCTTATCTTGCTTTGATTAACGGTAGCATTATAAGATGATCCCTCACTAAATTATCATAGTAAAAGTGTTCTCCCTGAGTATGCATCATTGCGAAAGTTCTTCGTGCTGAGACACCACGTGATGATCAGGTGTGATAAGCTCTACGTTCAAATACAACGGATGCAAAATAGTTGCACAAGCGGAATACTCAGGTTAAACTTGACGAGCCTAGCATATAACAGATATGGCCTCGGAACACGGAGACCGAAAGGTCGAGCGTGAATCATATAGTAGATATGATCAACATATTGACGTTCACCGTTGAAACTACTCCATCTCACGTGATGATCGGACATGGTGTAGTTGATATGGATCACGTAATCACATAGAGGATTAGAGGGATTTCTATCTAAGTGGGAGTTCTGAAGTAATATGATTAAATGAACTTAAATTTATCATGAACTTAGTCCTGGTAGTATTTTGCAAATTGTGTTGTAGATCAATAGCTTGCGTTGTTGCTTTCATATGTTTATTTTGATATGTTCCTAGAGAAAATTGTGTTGAAAGATGTTAGTAGCAATGATGCGGATTGGATCCGTGGTCTGAGGTTTATCCTCATTGCTGCATAGAAGAATTATGTCCTTAATGCACCACTAGGTGACAGACCTATTGCAGGAGCAGATGCAGACGTTATGAACATTTGGCTAGATCAATATGATGACTACTTGATAGTTTAGTGCACCATGCTTAACGGCTTAGAACTGGGACTTTAAAGATGTTTTGAACGTCATGGACCATATGAGATGTTCCAGGAGTTGAAGTTAATATTTCAAGCAAATACCCAAGTTGAGAGATATGAAGTCTCCAACAAGTTCTATGGCTAAAAGATGGAGGAGAATCGCTCAACTAGTGAGCATGTGCTAAGATTGTCTGGGTACTACAATCGCTTGAATCAAGTGGGAGTTAATCTTCCAGATAAGATAGTGATTGACAGAATTCTCTAGTCACCATCACCAAGTTAGTAGAACTTTGTGATGAACTATAGTATGCAAGGGATGACGTAAATGATTCCCAAGCTCTTTGTGATGTTCAAATCGACGAAGGTAGAAATCAAGAAAGAGCATCAAGTGTTGATGATTGACAAGACCACTAGTTTCAAGAAAAGGGCAAAGGGAAAGAAAGGGACCTTCAAGCAGAATGGCAAGCAAGTTGTCACTCCCACGAAGAAGCCCAAAGCTGGACCAAAGCCTGAAACTGAGTGATTATACTACAAAGGAAATGGTCACTAGAAGCAGAAATGCCTTGAATATTTGGTGGATAAGAAGGATGGCAAAGTGAACAAGGGTATATTTGATATACATGTTATTGATGTGTACTTTACTAGTGTTTATAGTAGCCCCTGAGTATTTGATACTTGTTCAGTTGCTATAATTAGTAACTCGAAACAGGAGTTATAGAATAAACAAAGACTAGTTGAGGATGAAGTGACGATGTGTGTTGGAAGTAGTTCCAAGATTGATATGATCATCATCACACTCTCCCTACACTTCCGAGATTAGTGTTGAACATAAATAAATGTTATTTGGCATCTGCGTTGAGCATGAATATGATTTGATCATGTTTATTGCAATACGGTTATTCATTTAAAGTCAGAGAATAATTGTTGTTCTGTTCACATGAATAAAACCTTCAATGGTCATACACCCAATGAAAATAGTTTGTTGGATCTCGATCGTAGTAATACACATATTCATAATATTGATGCCAAAAGATGCAAAGTTAATAATGATAGTGCAACTTATTTGTGGCACTGCCGTTTGGGTCATATCGGTGTAAAGCGCATGAAGAAACTCCATAAAAATGGATTTTCGGAATCATTTGGTTATGAATCATTTGATGCTTGCGAACCATGCCTTTTGGGCAAGATGACTAAAACTCCGTTCTCTAGAACAATGGATCGAGCTACTGACTTGTTGGAAATAATACATACTGATGTATGCAGACCTGTGAGTATTAAGGCTCGTGGCAAGTATCATTATTTTCTGACCTTCACAGATGATTTGAGCAGATATAGGTATATCTACGTGATGAAACATAAGTCTGAAATAGTTGAAAGGTTCAAAGAATTTTAGAGTGAAGTGGAAAATCATCGTAACAAGAAAATAAAGTTTCTGCGATCTGATCGTGGAGATGAATATTTGTGTTACGAGTTTGGTCTTCAACTAAAACAAAGCGGAATAGTTTCGCAACTCACGCCACCCGGAACACCACAGCGTAATGGTGTGTCCGAACGTCGTAACCGCACTTTATTAGATATTGCGCAATCTATGATGTATCTTACCGATTTACCACTATCGTTTTGGGGTTATGCATTAGAGACAGTTGCATTCACTTTAAATAGGGCACCATCAAAATCCGTTGAGATGACGCCTTATGAACTGTGGTTTGGCAAGAAACGAAAGTTGTCGTTTCTTAAAGTTTGGGACTGCGATGCTTATGTGAAAAAGTTTCAACCTGATAAGCTCGAACCTAATTCGGAGAAGTGCGTCTTCATAGAATACCCAAAGGAAACTATTGGGTACACCTTCTATCACAGATCCAAAGGCAAGATATTCGTTGCTAAAATGGATCCTTTCCAGAGAAGGATTTTCTCTCGAAAGAAGTGAGTGGGAGGAAAGTAGAACTTGATGAGGTAACTATACCTGGTCCCTTATTGGAAAGTAGTTCATCACAGAAATCGGTTACTGTGACATCTACACCAATTAGTGAGGAAGTTAATGATGATGATCATGGAACTTCAGATCAAGTTGTTACTGAACCTCGTAGGTCAAACAGAATAAGATCCGCACCAGAGTGGTATGATAATCCCGTTCTATAAGTCATGTTACTAGACCATGATGAATCTACGAACTATGAGGAAGCGATGATGAGCCCAGATTCCGCGAAATGGCTTGAGGCCATAAAATCCGAGATATGATCCATGTATGAAAACAAAGTATGGACTTTGATTGACTTGCTCGATGATCAGCAAGCCATGTTAAATAAATGGATCTTCAAGAGGAAGACGGACACTGATAGTAGTGTCACTATCTACAAAGCTCGACTTGTTGCGAAAGGTTTTTGACAAGTTCAAGGTGTGTTGAATATGATGAGATTTTCTCACTCGAAACGATGCTTAAGTCTGTCCGAATCATGTTAGCAAATTGCCACATTTTATGAAATCTGGCAAATGGATATCAAAACTGTGTTCCTGAATGGATTTCTAGAAGAAAAGTTGTATATGATGCAACCAGAAGGTTTTGTCGATCCGAAAGGTGCTAACAAAATGTGCAAGCTCCAGCGATCCATCAATGGACTGGTGCAAGCATCTCGGAGTTGGAATATACGCTTTGATAAGTTAATCAAAGCATAAGATTTTTATAAAGACTTTTGGAAATGCCTGTATTTACAAGAAAGTGAGTGGGAGCACTACAACCTTTCTGATAAGTATATGTGAATGACATATTGTTGATCGGAAATGATGTAGAATTTTTCTGGAAAGCATAAAGAAGTATTTGAAAGAAGTTTTTTCAAAGAAAGACCTCGGTGAAGCTGCTTACACATTGAGCATCAAGATCTATAGAGATAGATCAAGACACTTGATAAGATTTTTCAATGAGTACATACCTTGACAAGATTTTGAAGAAGTTCAAAATGGAACGGTCAAAGAAAGAGTTCTTACCTGTGATGCAAAGGTGTGAAGTTGAGTAAGACTCAAAACCCGACCATGGCAGAAAATAGAAAGGGAATGAAAAGTCATTCCCAATGCCTTAGTCTTAGGTTCTATAAAGTATGCTATGTTGTGTACCAGACCTATTGTATACCTTGTTCTGAGTTTGGCAAAGGAATACAATTTTGATCTAAGAGTATATCACTAGATAGCGGTCAAGAATATCCTTAGTAAGGACTAAGGAGATGTTTCTCGATGATGGAGGTGATAAAAGAGTTCGTCGTAAAGAGTTACATCGATGCAAGCTTTTACACCGATCTAGATGAATCTAAGTATCAATCTGGATACATATTAAAAGTGGGAGCAATTAGCTAGAGTAGATCTGTGCAGAGCATTGTACACATAGAATATTTGCAAAATACATGCGGCTCTGAATGTAACAGACCCTTTGACTAAACTTCTCTCATGAGAAAAACATGATCATACCTTAGTACTCTTTGAGTGTTAATCACATAGCGTTGTGAACTAGATTATTGACTCTAGTAAACCCTTTGGGTGTTGATCACATAACGATGTGAACTATGGGTATTAATCATATACAGATGTGAATATTAGTGTTAAATCACATGGCGATGTGAACTAGATTATTGACTCTAGTGCAAGTGGGAGACTGAAGGAAATATTCCCTAGAGGCAATAATAAAGTTATTATTTAATTCCTTATTTAATGATAAATGTTTATTATTCATGCTAGAATTGTATGAACCGGAAACATAATACATGTGTGAATACATAGACAAACAAAGTGTCACTAGTGTGCCTCTACTTGACTAGCTTGTTGATCAAAGCTTGTTATGTTTCCTGGCCATAGACATGTGTTGTCATTTGATTAACGGGATCACATCATTAGGAGAATGATGTGATTGACATGACCCATTCCGTTAGCTTAGCACACAATCATTTAGTATGTTGCTATTGCTTTCTTCATGACTTATAGATGTTCCTATGACTATGAGATTATGCAACTCCCGTTTACCAGAGAAACACTTTGTGTGCTACCAAACGTCACAACGTAACTGGGTGATTATAAAGGTGCTCTACAGGTGTCTCCGAAGGTACATGTTGGGTTGGCATATTTCAAGATTAGGATTTGTCACTCCGATTGTCGGAGACGTATCTCTGGGCCCTCTCGGTAATACACATCACTTAAGCCTTGCAAGTATTGCAACTAATGAGTTAGTTGTGGGATGGTGTATTACGAAACGAGTAAAGAGACTTGCCGGTAATGAGATTGAACTAGGTATTGAGATACCGACGATCGAATATCGGGCAAGTAACATACCGATGACAAAGGGAACAATGTATGTTGTTATGCGGTCTGACCGATAAAGATCTTCGTAAAATATGTGGGAACCAATATGAGCATCCAGGTTCTGCTATTGGTTATTGACCGAAGACGTGTCTCGGTCATGTTTACATTGTTCTCGAACCCGTAGGGTCCGCACGCTTAAGGTTTCGATGACAGTTATATTATGAGTTTATGAGTTTTGATGTACCGAAGGAGTTCAGAGTCCCGGATGAGATCGGGGACATGACGATGAGTCTCAAAATGGTCGAGACATAAATTTCTATATATTGGACGACTATATTCGGAGTTCTGAAAGGTTCCGAGTGTTTCGGGTATTTTTCGGAGTACAGGAGAGTTACGGGAATTCGCCGGGGAGTATATGGGCCTTATTGGGCCATACGGGAATAGAGGAGAGAGGCCAAAAGGAAGGAGGCCTGCGCCCCACCTCTGGTCCGAATTGGACAAGGGGCGCAACCCCTTTTTCCTTCTTCCTCTCCCCCTCTTTCCCCTTCTCCTACTCCAACAAGGAAGGAGGGAGTCCTACTCCCTGTGGGAGTAGGACTCCCCTTGGCGCACCCCCTCCTAGGACGGCCGCCACCTCCCCCTTGCTCCTTTATATACGGGGGTAGGGGGGCACCTCTAGACACAACAACACTTGATCCTTGAGATCTCTTAGCCGTGTGCGGTGCCCCCTCCACCATAGTCCTCGATAATATTATAGCTGTTCTTAGACAAAGCCCTGCGACAGTAGAACATCAAGATCGTCACCACGCCGTCGTGCTGATGGTACTCTTCCCCGACACTTTGCTGGTCGGAGTCCGGGGATCATCATCGAGCTGAACGTGTTCTAGAACTCGGAGGTGCCGTAGTTTCGGTGCTTGATCGGCCGGGCCATGAAGACGTACGACTACATCAACCGCGTTGTTATAACGCTTCCGCTTTCGGTCTACGAGGGTACGTGGACATACTCCCCCCTCTCGTTGCTATGCATCACCATGATCTTGCGTGTGCGTAGGAAATTTTTTGAAATTACTACGCTCCCAAACAATAGTTTCATCATAAGCATCATGCATTGCACAAGTGGCATCATCAATAACGTGCGACATATTAGAATCAATAGGGGGTGAAGGTGTCACAAATTTACTCATAATAGAAGGTGAATCAAGTGCATAGCTAGATGGGAGTTCCTCACCTACCCTCGTAGTTGAGGGGAAAATCTTGGTTCTTTCATCTTTCAAGTTCCTCATAGTGATCAGCAGCTATAAATCCCAAGTGACTCAAAGAATAGAGCTATGCTCCCGGGCAACGGAGCCAGGAAAGAGTCTTGATAACTCACAAGTATAGGCGATTGTAACAATTTTCGATGGTAGAGTATTCAACCCAAATTTATTGATTCGACACAAGGGGAGCCAAAGAATATTCTCAAGTATTAGCAACTGAGTTGTCAATTCAACCACACCTGAAAGACTTAATATCTACAGCAAAGTATTTAGTAGCAAAGTAGTAGAAAGTAACGGTAACGGTGGCAAAAGTAACATTAACGGTTTTGTAGCAATTCTAACAGTGGCAATGGAGAAGTAACTTAGCAAAAATCAATATGTGAAAATCTCGTAGGCAATGGATCAATGATGGATAATTATGTTAGATGCAATTCATCATGCAACATTTATAACATAGGGTGACACAGAACTAGCTCCAGTTCATCAATATAATGTGGGCATGTGTTCCGAAATAGTCATACGTGCTTATGGAAAAGAACTTGCATGACATCTTTTGTCCTACCCTCCCGTGGCAGCGGGGTCGTATTGGAAACTAAGGGATATTAAGGCCTCCTTTTAATAGAGTACCGGACCAAAGCATTAACACTTAGTTAATACATGAACTCCTCAAACTACGGTCATCACTGGGAGTGGTCCCGATTATTGTCACTTCGGGGTTGCCGGATCATAACACATACTAGGTGACTATTGACTTGCAAGATAGGATCAAGAACTCACATATATTCAAGAAAACATAATGAGTTTAGATCTGAAATCATGGCACTCGGGCCCTAGTGACAAGCATTAAGCATGGCAAAGTCATAGCAACATCAATATTAGAACATAATTGATACTAGGGATCAAACCCTATAAAAACTAACTCGATTACATGGTAAATCTCATCCATCCCATCACCGTCCAGAAAGCCTACGATGGGATTACTGACGCACGGCGGTGAGCATCATGAAATTGGTGATGGAGGATGGTGTTGGGGAACATAGTAATTTTAAAAAATATCCTACGCACAGGTGTAAAAGATTGAGTGGGATGGTTATAGTAAGGGGCGAACCAAGTGCTTGCGCGAAGAAGCGAATCAATCAGAATGGAGATAAGGAAAGGAATCGAGGCCCGGCCGCAAGATCATGGTGATGCATTGCAATGACAGGGGGAGTGTATCTTCATACCCTTGAAGATTGCTAAGCGGAAGCGTTTATCAACGCGGTTGATGTAGTCGTACGTCTTCACGATCCGACCGATCCAAGTACCGAATGCACGGCACTTCCGAGTTCTACACACGTTCAGCTCGATGACGTCCTCGCCTTCTCGATCCAGCAAGATGGGCGAAGTAGTAGATGAGTCCGGCAGCACGACGGCGTGGTGACGGTGTTGGTGAAGAACAATCTCCGCAGGGCTTCGCCTAAGCACTACGGAAACTATGATGGAGGATAAACTAGAGGGGACGGGGTTGCCGGCACACGGCTTGGTGTTTCTTGATGTGTCTTGGGTGCTAGCCCTACACCTCTATTTATATGTTGAGCCTTGGTGTCGAAACTTGGAGTAAAAGCCTCCTCAAAGTCGGTTTTGTCCGAAAGGCAAGAGTCCTTCTCGGACTCCAGGGCCAGACGCCAGGGTTCCTAGCATCTGGACCCAGATGCCAGGGACCCTGGCGTCTGGCCCCTGGACTCCGCAAAACTTCCTTTTGCGCTTTCCAAAAACCTTGTGGGCTTTCCCCTTTGGCCCAAATAACGTGTTCTTGTAACCAAACATTTCGGGAAACATCCGGAACCCCTTACGGTGGATTCCGGAACCTTTCCGGAGATTAAACACTACTATCCACATATCAATCTTTACTTCCAGACCATTTCGGAGTTCCTCGTCATATCCGTGATCTCATCCAAAAACTCCGAACAACATTCGGTCGCCAACATACATAACTCATAGTACTATATCGTCAACGAACGTTAAGCGTGCGGACCCTATGGGTTCGAGAACTATTTAGACATGACCGAGACACGTCTCTGGTCAATAACCAATAGCGGGACCTGGATGCCCATCTTGGCTCCCACATATTCTACAAAGATATTTATCGGTCAAACCGCATAACAACATACGTTGTTCCCTTTGCCATCGGTATGTTACTTGCCCGAGATTCGATCGTTGTTATCTCAATACCTAGTTCAATCTCGTTACCGGCAAGTCTCTTTACTCGTTCCGTAATACATCATCTCGTAACTAACTCATTAGTTGCAATGCTTGCAAGGATTAAGTGATGTGCATTACCTAGAGGGCCCAGAGATACCTCTCCGACAATCAGAGAGACAAATCCTAATCTCGAAATACGCCAACCCAACAAGTACCTTCGGAGACACCTGTAGAGCACCTTTATAATCACCCAGTTACGATGTGATGTTTGGTAGCACACAAAGTGTTCCTCCGATAAACGGGAGTTGCATAATCTCATAGTCATAGGAACATGTATAAGTCATAAAGAAAGCAATAGCAACATACTAAACGATCAATTGCTAAGCTAACAGAATGGGTCAAGTCAATCACATCACTCTCCTAATGATGTGATCCCGTTAATCAAATGACAACTCATGTCTATGGCTAGGAAATTTAACCATCTTTGATCAACGAGCTAGTCAAGTAGAGGCATACTAGTGACACTCTGTTTGTCTATGTATCCAGACATGTACTAAGTTTCCGGTTAATGCAATTCTAGCATGAATAATAAACATTTATTTTTATATAAGGAAATAAATAATAACTTTATTATTGCCTCTAGGGCATATTTCCTTAAGTCTCCCACTTGCACTAGAGTCAATAATCTAGATCACATCGCCATGTGATTTAACATCAATAGTTCACATCACCATGTGATTAACACCCATAGTTCACATCGTCATGTAACCAACACCCAAATGGTTTACTAGAGTCAATAATCTAGTTCACACCGCTATGTTATTAACACCCAAAGAGTACTAAGGTATGATCAGGTTTTGCTTGTGAGAGAAGTTTAGTCAACGGGTCTGTCATATTCAGAGCCGTATGTATTTTGCAAGTATTCTATGTCTACAATGCTCTGCACGGAGCTACTCTAGCTAATTGCTCCCATTTTCAATATGTATCCAGATTGAGACTTAGAGTCATCTGGATCAGTGTAAAAGTTTGCACCGATGTAACTTTTACAACGAAATCTTTTATCACCTCCATAATCGAGAAACATCTCCTTAGTCCTCACTAAGGATATTCTTGACCGCTTTCCAGTGATCTACTATTAGATCAAAATTGTATTCCTTTGTCAAACTCAGAGCAAGTTATACAATAGGTCTGGTTCAGAGCATAGCATACTTTATAGAACCTATGACTGAGGCATAGGGAATGACTTTTCATTCTCTTTCTATTTTCTGCCATGGTTGGGTAGTCTTACTCAACTTCACACCTTGCAACACAGGCAAGAACTCCTTCTTTGACTGTTCCATTTTGAACTATTTCAAAAAAAATATCAATGTATGTACTAATTGAAAAATCTTATCAAGCATCTTGATCTATCTATATAGATCTTGATGCTCAATGTGTAAGCAGCTTCACCGAGGTCTTGCTTTGAAAAACTCTTATTCAAGTATCCTTTCATGCTATCCAGAATTTCTATATCATTTCCAATCAACAATATGTCATCCACATATAATATTAGAAATGCTACAGAGCTCGCACTCACTTTCTTGTAAATACAGGCTTCTCAAAAAGTCTGTATAAAACCATATGCTTTGATCAACTCATCAAAGCGTATATTCCAACTTCGAGAGGCTTGCACCAGTCCATAAATGGATCACTGGAGCTTGCACACTTTGTTAGCACCTTTAGGATTGACAAAACCTTTTGGTTTCATCATATACAACTCTTCTTTAATAAATTCATTAAGGAATGCAATTTTGACATCCTTTTTCCAGATTTCATAAAATGTGGCAATTGCTAACATGATTCGGACAGACTTAAGCATCGATATGAGTGAGAAAATCTCATCGTATTCAACACCCTGAACTCGTCGAAAAACCTTTTATGCGACAAGTCGAGCTTTGTAGATAGTAACACTACTATCAGCGTCCGTCTTCCTCTTGAAGATCCATTTATTTACTATGGCTTGCCGATCATCGGGCAAGACAACCAAAGTCCACACTTTGTTCTCATACATGGATCCCATCTCAGATTTCATGGCCTCAAGCCATTTCATGGAATCTGGGCTCATCATCGCTTCCTCATAGTTCGTAGGTTCATCATGGTCTAGTTACATGACTTCCAGAATAGGATTACCGTACTACTCTGGTGCGGATCTTATTCTGGAAGACCTACGAGGTTCTGTAGTAACTTGATCTGAAGTTTCATAATCATCATCATTAGCTTCCTCACTAATTGGTGTAGGAATGACTGAAACTGATTTCTGTGATGAACTACTTTCCAATAAGGGAGAAGGTACAATTGCCTCATCAAGTTCTACTTTCCTCCCACTCACTTCTTTCGAGAGAAACTCCTTCTCTAGAAAGGATCCATCTTAGCAACGAATATCTTGCTTTCGGATCTGTGATAGAAGGTGTACCCAACAGTTTTCTTTGGGTATTCTATGAAGACGCACTTCTCCGATTTGGGTCGAGCTTATCAGGTTGAAACTTTTTCACATAAGCATCGCAGACCCAAACTTTAAGAAACGACAACTTTGGTTTCTTGCCAAACCACAGTTCAGAAGCCGTCGTCTCAATGGATTTTGATGGTGCCCTATTTAAAGTGAACGCAACTATCTCTAATGCATAACCTCAAAACGGTAGTGGTAAATCGGTAAGATACATCATAGATCGCACCATATCCAATAAAGTGCGGTTATGACGTTCGGACACACCATTACGTTGTGGTGTTTCATGTGGCGTGAGCTGTGAAACTATTCCACATTGTTTAAAATGAAGGCCAAACTCGTAGCTCAAATATTCATCTCTACGATCAGATCATAGAAACTTTATTTTCTTGTTACGATGATTTTTCCACTTCACTCTGAAATTCTTTGAACTTTTCAACTATTTCAGACTTATGTTTCATCATGTAGATATACGCATATCTGCTCAAATCATCTGTGAAGGTCAGAAAATAATGATACTTGCCACAAGCATCAACACTCATTGGATCGCATACATCAGTATGTACTATTTCCAACAAGTCAGTAGCTCGTTCCATTGTTCCGGAGAATGGAGTTTTAGTCATCTTGCCCAAAAGGCACGGTTCACAAGCATCAAATGATTAATAACCAAGTGATTCCAAAAGTCCATCTTTATGGAGTTTCTTCATGCGCTTTACACCGATATGACCCAAACGGCAGTGCCACAAATAAGTTACACTATCATTGTCAACTTTGCATCTTTTGGCATCAATATTATGAATATGTGTATTACTACGATCAAGATCCAACAAACTATTTTCATTGGGTGTATGACCATCGAAGGTTTTATTTATGTAAACAGAACAACAATTATTCCTTGACTTTAAGTGAATAACCGTATCGCAATAAACATGATCAAATCATATTCATGCTCAACGCAAATGCCAAATAACATTTATTTAGGTTTTACACTAATCCCGAAAGTATAGGGAGTGTGCGATGATGATCATATCAATCTTGGAACCATTTCCAATACACATCATCACTTCACCCTCAACTAGTCTCTGTTTATTCTGTAACTCCTGTTTCGAGTCACTAATTTTTAGCAACCGAACAAGTATCGAATACTCAGGGTCTACTATAAACACTAGTAAGGTACACATCAATAACCTGTATATCAAATATACCCTTGTTCACTATGCCATCCTTCTTATCCACCAAATATTCAGGGTATTTCCGTTTCAAGTGACCATTTCCTTTGTAGTGTAAGCACTCAGTTTCAGGCTTTGGTTCAGCTTTGGGCTTCTTCATGGGAGTGACAACTTGCTTTTCATTCTACTCGAAGTTCCCTTTCTTTTCCTTTGCCATTTTCTTGAAACTAGTGATCTTGTCAACCATCAACACTTGATGCTCTTTCTTGATTTCTACCTTCGTTGATTTCAACATCACGAAGAGCTCGGAATCATTTTCGTCATCCCTTGCATACTATAGTTCATCACAAAGTTCTACTAACTTGGTGATGGTGACTAGAGAACTCTGTCAATCACTATCTTATCTGGAAGATCAACTCCCACTTGATTCAAGCGATTGTAGTACCCAGACAATCTGAGCACATGCTCACTAGTTGAGCGATTCTCCTCCATCTTTTAGCCATAGAACTTGTTGGAGACTTCATATCTCTCAACTCGGGTATTTGCTTGAAATATTAACTTCAACTCCTGGAACATCTCATATGATCCATGACGTTCAAAACGTCTTTGAAGTCCCGATTCTAAGCCGTTAAGCATGGTTCACTAAACTATCAAGTAGTCATCATATTGAGCTAGCCAAATGTTCATAACGTCTGCATCTGCTCCTCAATAGGTCTGTCACCTAGCGGTGCATTACGGACATAATTCGTCTGTGTAGCAATGAGGATAAACCTCAGATCATGGATCCAATACGCATCATTGCTACTAACATCTTTCAACACAATTTTCTCTAGGAACATATCAAAATAAACATATGAAAGCAACAACGCAAGCTATTGATCTACAACATAATTTGCAAAATACTACCAGGACTAAGTTCATGATAAATTTAAGTTCAATTAATCATATTACTTAAGAACTCCCACTTAGATAGACATCCCTATAATCCTCTAAGTGATCACGTGATCCAAATCAACTAAACCATGTCCGATCATCACGTGAGATGGAGTAGTTTCAATGATGAACATCACTATGTTGATCATATCTACTATATGATTCACGCTCGACCTTTCGGTCTCCGTGTTCCGAGGCCATATATGTATATGCTAGGCTCGTCAAGTTTAACCTGAGTATTCCGCGTGTGCAACTGTTTTGCACCTGTTGTATTTGAACGTAGAGCCTATCACACCTGATCATCACGTGGTGTCTCAGCACGAAGAACTTTCGCAACGGTGCATACTCAGGGAGAACACTTCTTGATAATTAGTGAGAGATCATCTTAAAATGCTACCGTCAATCAAAGCAAGATAAGATGCATAAAGGATAAACGTCACATGCAATCAATATAAGTGATATGATATGGCCATCATCATCTTGTGTTTGTGATCTCCATCTCCGAAGCACCGTCGTGATCACCATCGTCACCGGCGCGACACCTTGATCTCCACCGTAGCATCGTTGTCGTTTACGCCATCTATTGCTTCTACGACTATCGCTACCGCTTAGTGATAAAGTAAAGCACTTACAGGGCGCTTGCATTTCATACAATAAAGCAACAACCATATGGGTCCTGCCAGTTGCCGATAACTCGGTTACAAAACATGATCATCTCATACAATAAAATATAGCATCACGTCTTGACCATATCACATCACAACATGCCTTGCAAAAACAAGTTAGACTTCCTCTACTTTGTTGTTTCAAATTTTACGTGGCTGCTACAGGCTGAGCAAGAACCGTTCTTACCTACGCATCAAAACCACAATGATAGTTCGTCAAGTTAGTGATGTTTTAACCTTCGCAAGGACCGGGCGTAGCCACACTCGGTTCAACTAAAGTTGGAGAAACAGACACCCGCCAGCCACCTGTGTGCAAAGCACGTCAGTAGAAACAGTCTCGCATAAGTGTACGCGTAATCTCGGTCCGGGCCGCTTCATCCAACAATACCGCCGAACCAAGGTATGACATGCTGGTAAGCAGTATGACTTGTATCGCCCACAACTCATTTGTGTTCTACTCGTGCATATAACATCTACGCATAAAACCTGGCTCGGATGCCACTGTTGGGGAACGTAGTAATTTTAAAAAATATCCTACGTACACGCAAGATCATGGTGATGCATAGCAACGAGAGGGGGAGTGTATCTTCATATCCTTGAAGATCGCTAAGCGGAAGCGTTTATCAACGCGGCTGATGTATTCGTACGTCTTCATGATTCGACCGATCCATGTACCGAACGCATGGCACCTCTGAGTTTTGCACATGTTCAACTCGATGACGTCCTCGCCTTCTTGATCCAGAGAGACGGGCGAAATAGTAGATGAGTTCCGGCAGCACGACGGCATGGTGACGGTGTTGGTGAAGAAGAATCTCCGCAGGGCTTCGCCTAAGCACTACAGAAACTATGACGGGGGATAAACTAGAGGGGACGGGGTTACCGGCACACGGCTTGGTGTTTCTTGATGTGTCTTGGGTGCTAGCCCTACCCCTCTATTTATATGTTGAGCCTTGCGGTCGAAACTTGGAGTAAAAGCCTCCTCAAAGTCGGTTTTGCCCGAAAGGCAAGAGTCTGGACTCCACAAAACTTCCTTTTGCGCTTTCCAAAAACCTTGTGGGCTTTCCCCTTTGGCCCAAATAACGTGTTCTTGTACCCAAACATTTCGGGAAACATCCGGAACCCCTTCAGGTGGATTCCGGAACCTTTCCGGAGATCAAACACTACTATCCACATATCAATCTTTACTTCCGGACCATTCTGGAGTTCCTCTTCATATCCGTGATCTCATCCAAAAACTCCGAACAACATTCGATCACCAACATACATAACTCATAGTACTATATCGTCAACGAACGTTAAGTGTGCGGACCCTACGGGTTCAAGAACTATGTAGACAAGACCGAGACACATCTCTGGTCAATAACCAATAGCGGGACCTGGATGCCCATATTGGCTCCCACATATTCTACGAAGATCTTTATCGATCAAACCGCATAACAACATACGTTGTTCCCTTTGTCATCAGTATGTTACTTGCCCGAGATTCGATCGTCGGTATCTCAATACCTAGTTCAATATCATTACCGGCAAGTCTCTTTACTCGTTCCGTAATACATCATCTCGCAACTAACTCATTAGTTGCAATGCTTGCAAGGCTTAAGTGACGTGCATTACCGAGAGGGCCCAGAGATACCTCTCCGACAATCGGAGTGACAAATCCTAATCTCGAAATACGCCAACCCAACAAGTACCTTCGGAGACACCTGTAGAGCACATTTATAATCACCCAGTTACGTTGTGATGTTTGGTAGCACACAAAGTGTTCTTCCGGTAAACGGGAGTTGCATAATCTCATAGTCATAGGAACATGTATAAGTCATGAAGAAAGCAATAGCAACATACTAAACGATCGATTGCTAAGCTAACGGAATGGGTCAAGTCAATCACATCATTCTCCTAATGATGTGATCCCGTTAATCAAATGACAACTCATGTCTATGGCTAGGAAATAAGGAAATAAATAATAACTTTATTATTGCCTCTAGGGCATATTTCCGATGGTTGATGATGACGATAGTGACAGATTCCCCTCTCCGGAGCCCCGAACGGCTCCAGATCAGCCCTCACGGGGAAGATTAGGGCTTGGCGGTGGCTCCGTATCGTAAAACATGATGAATCCTTCTCTTTAATTTTTTTTTCTCTTCAAACGTGATTATATAGAGTTGGAGTTGAGGTTGGTGGAGGTCTAGGGGGCCCACGAGGCAGGGGGCGCGCCCTAGGGGGGTGGACGCGCCCTGCACCCTCGTGGACAGGGTGTGGGCCCCCTTATGCTTATTCTTTTGCCAATGTTGTTTATTAATTCCAAAACGTGTCTCCGTCGATTTTCAGGTCATTCCGAGAACTTTTATTTCTGCACAAAAATAACACCATGGGAATTCTGCTGAAAACAGCGTTAGTCCGGGTTAGTTCCATTCAAATCATGCAAGTTAGAATCCAAAAGAAGAGCAAAAGTGTTTGGAAAAGTAGATACATTGGAGACGTATCAGTCGCTTCCCGCTGCTTGGCCTGGCCAAATTTGACCTTTAGTACCGGTTAGTGGCTCCAATCGGTACTAAAGGTCCATCCTATATAAGCAATGCTGACGAAAATTTCAGTTTCTTCTCCTCTTCCTCTGCTTCTTCAACCTTGTCGCGCCGGCGCCCGTCCCCGGCGCCTCCCCGGCCTATCGCCGCCCCCGTCACGCGCGGCTACTATCGCCGTCCCCATCGCCGCGCCCGTCCCTGTCATTACACGCCGCCCCCGGCCCGTCCCCTCGCGCGCGTGCCGCCCCGGCCCGTCCCCGTCGCTGCCACCCGTCGTCGACCCCGTCGCCTCACATCGCCGGTTGTCACCCAGCTGTAAGACCGTCCCTGCCGCGCCATGGCCGCGCTCACACACACACTCAGTACACACGACACACACACAGAGAAAATGTTAGATGATTAGATGAATTAGCTAGATATTAATGTCAAATGTTAGATGAATTTTATGAATTAGCTAGATATTAATGTTAGATGAGTAAGTTTTTTAATTCTTTTAGTTATAAATGAATTAGATATATTGATGTTAGATATTAGCATGAATATATATAAACTTCAGGTTGTTATCAATTTGATGATATTGTTCAAAATGAATGCCCACGATAAACTCTATTGACAAATCTAACAACTCGCGATGAACACAAAGGCCAAGATAGCAAAAAATATTGACTCCATTACAATATTTTCTAAGGCATCAAATGTTAATAATAGATCATAACTCATAGGAATAACCAACCTGGTAAAGTTTATTCTAGCCGGTCTTCTAAATTTCTACAAATTAATAGAACTAGTTGAATTCTATATGAGATTTGAATTAGTAAGTTCTTAGTTGAATTAGTACGAAAATTAGTAAGTGCTTAGTTGAATTAGTAAGAAAATAAATTATTTTTATTTATAGTAAGTGCTTAGTTGAATTAGTACAAGTTGAGTCATCTATTTTGGAACGGAGGAAGTAGTTGTGTAGAGGAATATAATGGAAAAGGTCATACTGTTTCAATGGATAGGTAAACATTAAAAAATGTCATCCATTTAATACTCGAACAAAGGACAGTTCCTTACTATGTTTAGAAGAATAGCTTTATACTCCCTCCGTTTCTTTTTGGTCTTCATATAAGATTTGGTCAAAGTCAAACTTTGTAAAATTTAACCAGCTTTATATGAAAAGATATCAACACTCACACTATGAAATCAATGTTATTAGATGCATTATGGAATTAATTTTCATAACATATAAATTTTGTATGGTAGATGTTGATTTTTTTCTATGAAGTTAGTCAAACTTTATAAAGTTTGACTTTGACCAAATCTTATATGCAGACTAGAAAGAAACGGAGGGAGTAATAAAGAAACGTCAGGCAACTGGCAGCCACCCTTGTGCGCTAAAATTGCAATGGTGCAAAAACAATTAAGTGGTATACATACTGTCATGTTTGGTTTGCATGAGTGTTTTATCAATTTAACGGATTTATATGGTACGATCTTATATATAATCTTATTTATTAGGTTCGTTAATTGGCTCAGTGATGTACACTTGATAACCGCAGATAAGTACGTACTCGTAGTAGCTAGCTAGCAATGATTCAGTCGTGCCACATGCTCGCTTACAGGCCGCCATGCATGTATCTTCTCCGATGGACAGAAGTTCAAATATGACTTGGTGTCTCACACTCAAATTAATTTCTGAAACGGCTTATCCATGGAAAGAATCTCTCGCACAAATGACTAGAACAGCAGCTGATCGATGTTAGGTACGAGCAAACAAGTATATTGTAGTAAGATAAACTCACATTTAGTGCAAGTTGTGCAATGCGAAAAGGACACAACACTATTTAAAAAATAATAATAGACCACTAGCAGAACAGTTGGTCTATACTTTGTTCTAATGTGCCATGTTGCGAGAAAAATAAAACCAGCCACCTACGATTAAAAATATTGTAATTCTCGTGAAACAACGATTATCCTGCGATTCCCTGCTTCTAGCATGCGCTTCCTATCACCAGGCCACTAAGTCGGAATTTCCGAGCGTAGCTTTTTCTTTCCCCTCTCGCAAGGCGACTAGGGAAAGCATTTCTCCCTTCGATCTTCCTCGGGTGAGCCCGTGGATTCGCCTCCACTCCACCTGCCGTTTTAGCGGCCGATAGCGGTCGGGAGGGTATTTCTGGTGCCTCGGCTTATATAGGTAGGGTTTTGGTTCTTGCAAGGGCGGCGCTCGAACGGATGGCAGAGCTTCTTCTTCGAGTCAGTCTTCTGGGCTCCCATTCTCCTCAAGTTCGTTCCTGGGGATGGATTAGACAAAGCTCAAGTACGGAGTTTTTGCCATGACACGCAGAGCACGAAGAAAGAAGATGCAACGGCCAGCAGCCGTTGCCCAAAATGGCAATGGTGCAAAAAAGATTAGGTGGTATATACGCCGGCATGTTCGATAGACACGACTTCATCATTTTAACAGATTGATACGGTTGTATATGTAATTTATTAGATTTCTTAATGATTTAACCCCTATGTGCTTTCCCTAAAGTTGCTAAACACGCTTTCAAAACTGCGTTAGGAAGGATTTTCTTGACGTGCCAAGGCTAGTTCTGTACTTTTTTTGAACACGGTACAAAAACAAGCGCTCTTACATACGCGCATATACTCACCCTTATGAACGCACACACGCACACCCTACCCATATGAGCATCTCCGAGAGACTGAGCCAGCATATCATCTTGAGTCAACGAAAACGTCTCCTCCCACTGATAGCGCATCGCCGGAAATCCTGAAATTAATTCAGAAATAATGCGAGCACCAGTACTAGTTGTGTGAAAGAATATAATGGAAAAGGTTACACTGGTTGAATGTTCAAGTAAACATTCAAAAACTTCATCCTTTCAATACTCGAACAAAGTACAGTTCTGTACAAGTTATGTTTGGAAGATTCGGTGGTATACATACTGTCATGTTTGGTTTGCATGAGTGTTTTATCGATTTAACGGAATGATATGGTACGTCTTAGTCCTATATATAATCTTATCTATTAGGATAGTTAATTGGCTCAGTGATGTACACTTGACAACCGAATATAAGTACGTACTCATAGTAGCTAGCTAGCAATGATTCGGTCGTACCACATGCTCGCTTACAGGCCACCATGCATGGTTCTTCTCCGATGGACAGAAGTTCAAATATGACTTGGTGTCTCACACTCAAATTAGTTTCTGAAACGCATTATCCATGGAAAGATTCTCTAGCACAAATGACTAGCACAACAGCTGATCGATGTTAGGTATGAGCAAACAAGTACTCTCTCCGTTCCAAAATAGATGACCCAACTTTGCACTAACTGGTCATCTATTTTAGAACGGAGGGAGTACATTATAGTAACATAAACTCACATTTAGTTCAAGTTGTGCAATGCGAAAAGGACACAACACTATTTAGCGGAATAGTTGGTGTATACTTTGTTCTAATGTGCCATGTTGCGAGAAAAAAAAACACCACATAGAAATAAAAAAAATGTAAATCTCGTGAAACAGGGATGGAACCCGCGACTCCGTGTCATTAGCATGCGCTTCCTTTGAACCAGGCCACTAAGCAAGTTCTACACACGTGTGCATACATTTTCTCTTTGACCTTGTTCACTTATTTAAATTCAAAACAATTTGATTTTTTCAGACGGTATTTCATTGTTTCGCGAATTTCCAAAAATCTCGTTTGAAAAAAAAAAAACCTGCGACAGTACATCAGCCACCCACGACGTGCTGCTGCGATGGAACTAGCTAGGCGCCCGCCTATATAACCATGAGGTCCGGTGCATGTATTCCAGACAAGGATACAACCTGAGCTAATCAAGATGGCTTCCTCCACGCCTTACCGTGTCCTACTCTTGTGCCTCACCACTTTCCTGCAGGCATGGCTTGCTGCGGCAAAATACCCGCCGCATAACCCACCGCCGCCGCCCCCGCCGTTTGAGCTGCCGGAGTCCGAGGTGAGGGAGAGGTTCTCCAAGTGGGTGATCAAGTACTCAAAGCACTACTCGTGCCATGAGGAGGAGGAGATGCGGTTCCAAGTCTTCAAGAACAACACCAACGCCATCGGCCAATTCGACCAACAGAATCCTGGCACCGTCGTCGGTCGCGGGTTCCGACCAACTGGGTTTCAGGTCCGTGGCTCGGGCGGGGTCCGTATGAACAGGTTCGGCGACCTCAGCCCCAGGGAGGTCATCCAGCAGTTCACCGGGCTCAACACCACCAGCTTCAATGCCACGTCACCCACCTACCTCCCCTACCACTCCTTCAAGCCCTGCTGCGTTGACTGGCGCTCCAGCGGCGCTGTCACCGGCGTCAAGAATCAAGGCACTTGTGGTAAGTGGTCAAGCTATACTTTCTACTAGCAGATTTAGTTATATACTCATGCATGCTCATGGTTGCTCAATGAATTACTCGTGTCGTCGTGCGGATGGATAAAATTGTAATATGGCAGGATCATGCTGGGCATTCGCGGCGGTGGCGGCGATCGAAGGCATGAACAAGATTAGGACAGGGGAGCTGGTGTCGCTGTCCGAGCAGGTACTCGTGGATTGCGACACACGGAGCGGCGGCTGCGGCGGCGGCCACTCAGACTCGGCTATGGCCCTCGTGGCCGCCCGTGGTGGCATCACGTCGGAGGAGAGGTACCCATACGCCGGATTCCAGGGAAAGTGCGACATGGACAAGCTCCTCTTCGACCACCAGGCGTCCCTCAAGGGCTTCAAGGCCGTGCCACCCAACAACGAAGGTCAGCTGGCGATTGCCGTGGCCATGCAGCCCGTGACGGTCTACATTGACGCCAGCGGTTTTGAGTTCCAGTTCTACTCCGGCGGCATCTACCGTGGCCCCTGCTCCGCCAATGTGAACCACGCCGTCACCATCGTCGGCTACTGCGAGGGTCCCGGCGAGGGAAACAAGTACTGGATTGCCAAGAACTCGTGGAGCAACGACTGGGGTGAACAAGGATATGTCTACCTCGCAAAGGACGTGCCCTCGTCCACGGGCACATGTGGCCTCGCCACCTCGCCCTTCTACCCCACGGCTTGACCACAGGCAGCACTATGTGTGATATCTAAGGAATTGCTTCCGTTTCGTTGTGATAATGCTAAATTATTATTTTGATTATACTTCCCTTTAATTTGATCAATAATAGGTAGACCATGCGTGCAATATATCATGGCCTGAGTAATAAAGTTTCGAGTGAATTACACTTTTTACAAGTTAATTGTGCAATTTTTTGTGACACGTATTTACCGATTTAGCAGATGTTGCATCGAAATGTCCCATCTAAAAAACATTGTACCAGATTTTACTCCATTTTAGCATTTCGCCTATTATTAGATATGACCCGCATGTTAGGTAGGTACTTTAACAACAATGTGTAAACATCTCAGGACAGGATGGACTATCATGTTTAGCCTTCTCTTCTCCATGCATTCCACTGCTCGCCATCCTTATGGTATCCTCTAACGGTGATCATCGCCGCACGCATTTTACAATCGACACCCATGAGAGAAACATGGTACAAAGTTTTAAAATAGGGTAATGTAGACGAATGCTCATGAAATGGGTTAACTGGTTCCGCGAATGTACAAATTGGAGGTAAAAAGTGAAGCTCAGTCTGAATTTACAGATAACATGTTGGGTACTATCATGCTCGTGTGTTCTCTTCTTTGTTTCTACTTCTCTGTGAGGATTATTTTTCTAAAATCAAATTTGCATGTGCAATGAGCATTTTTACGGTACCGTTAAAAACATATGAAACCTCCATTTGTTAGATTGTGATGGCTGAAGATTAGACGTAGATATATAGGATTGCCACCTCTAAAATCTGTGGGGTACATTTTGAAGTCGTAATCAAGACAAAATTACTATGCCGTCAGATCATCTCAATTGTGCTCCTGTTATTATGTACGCATACCCCCATATTTTGTTCGTTTCTGGACGTCTAAACACAAGATCTGAACGAATCAGGGCGGATGTCCCCCAAGTGTACCCCCAAATGGATTACTATTTCCGCGACCAATTAAGCATCTAATAGCGAATATTGCAAAGTAACATAGAACAGGAAAATGTATACTAGTAGTCCTTGCATCTGAAACTTTTCTCATTTATCCTATAGCAATTCTGTCAGTAAATCCATCCACATCTCTAGGATGTGGTTCCTCGATGCTGCCCACAAAGGGCAACTTGCAAACCAAACAAAAATCATAGAGTGACATCTCCTTAACCTCATCATATAAGTAAAACTCCACTGAAGGTGGTGATTTTCTAGCATGGAAATAAAAGTTTTGCATGAAAATATTAGTGAGTAGGAGATACTGTTTACACTGGTCGTGGAGGAAGTCGGTGATGCCTGCATTCTCAGCCAAATAATAAAAGTCGTCGTAAATTCTGGCGGCTCTCAAAAATGCATCACAAGGCCATTCGCACGACCGAACCTCCACAACGCGAGGAAGATTGTATTTGGGCTTTTTATTCTCCTCATTCTGCTTATCATTCGAGCTTCGACTCGAGGAGCCCCGCAGCAATCACTTCATCATTTTCGTTCTCTGAAAAAATTCTGAATTTTTTAGTGACTCAAAATAGAAGTGAATCAGACTCAACAAAATTGATAGCAACTACTCCCACAAAAACTAATTGGACCATTGGAGGAGTCACATACCGAAGAACAACCCCCCCAAAGCAGTTTTGTGAATGGAGCTTTGAGCAAGGAGATCGAAAATGGCAGCAAACCGAGCTAGAACACGAGTTTGAGCTACAGGATGATTTTTTGGAGGAAGACGAAGTGTGTGGGTGCTGGAATAAGTGGAGAGGGGCCACGTGGGTCCACGAGGCAGGGGGCGCGCCCGAGGGGTGTGGGCGCGCCCTGTGCCCTTGTGGCCAAATGGTGGGTACCCCTGGTGTGTTCTAAGTGCCAGAAATTCTTAAATATTCTATAAAAAATCATACTTCATTTTCAGGGCATTTAGAGAACTTTTATTTTCAGGGTATTTTTTATTGCAAGGATAATTCAAAAAACAGACAGAAAATACTATTTTTACTTTATTTAATCTAAATAACAGAAAGTAAAATGATGGTACAGAGAGTTTTGCTTTCTAATTTCATCCATCTCATACTCATCAAAAGGAATCCACTAACAAGGTTGATCAAGTCTTGTTAACAAACTACTTCTGAATAACATGTAACCAGAGAATTTCCGAATACCACTAGGTTACCTCAACGGGGATATGCATGTCCCCAATATTAAGAATATCATATTTTTTTTACAGTAGGAAGAGGTAATTCAAAACCTCTAATAGTAATCATTGAAAAATTTCCAATAGAATTGATACTATGAACTTGAGGTTGTTTCTTCAGACAGTGTATCGTATGCTCATTATCATTAACATGAAAGGTGACACTGCCTTTGTTGCAATCAATAATAGCCCCTATAGTATTAAAAAAGGGTCTACCAAGGATAATCGACATACTGTCGTCCTTGGAAATATTAAGAATAACAAAGTCCATTAAAATAGTAACGTTTGCAACCACAACATGCATATCCTCACAAATACCAACGGGTATAGCGGTTGATTTATCGGCCATTTGCAAAGAGATTTCAGTAGGTGTCAACTTATTCAAATCAAGTCTACGATATAAGGAGAGAGGCATAACATTGACACCGGCTCCAAGAACACATAAAGTAGTTTTAACATAGTTTCTTTTAAAGGAGCATGGTATAGTTGGTACTCCTGGATCTCCAAGTTTCTTTAGTATTCCACCCTTAAAAGTATAATTAGCAAGCATGGTGGGAATTTCAGCTTCTGGTATCTTCCTTTTATTTGTAACAATATCTTTCATATACTTAGCATAAGGATTCATTTTAAGCATGTCTGTCAAATGCATACGCAAAAAGATAGGTCTAATCATTTCAGCAAAGCACTCAAAATCCTCATCATCCTTTTTTCTTGGATGGCTTAGGAGGAAAAGGCATGGGTTTCTGAACCCATGGTTCTCTTTCTTTACCATGCTTCCTAGCAAAGAAGTCTCTCTTATCATATCGTTGATTCTTTGATTGTGGGTTATCAAGATCAACATCAGGTTCAATCTCTACATCATTGTTATTGCTAGGTTGAGCATCAACATGAACATCATCATTAACATTATCACTAGGTTCATGTTCATTACCAAATTGTGTTTCAGCATCAGAAATAGAAATATCATTGGGATTCTCAGGTGTATCTATAACAGGTTCACTAGAAGCATGCAAAGTCCTATCAATTTTCCTTTTCTTTTCTTAGAATGGCTAGGTGCATCAACTTAGTTCTCTGAGAATCTTGCTCAACTCTCTTAGGATGGCCCTCAGTATACAAAGGTTCCTGGGTCATTTTACCACCTCTAGTCATAACTCTAACATCATTATCATTGTTCTTATTATTTAATTCATTTAGCAAATCGTCTTGTTCTTTAAGTACTTGTTAACTTGAGTGGTAACCATGGATGCATGTTAACTAATAAGCTTAAGGTCACCTTTAACTCTAAACATATAATCACTCAAGTGTTCAACCATATAAGCATTACGTTTCAATTGTCTACCAACATAAGCATTGAAGTTTTCTTGTTTAACAATAAAATTATCAAATTCATCCAGGCATTCACTAGCAGACTTATTACGAGGAATATCACCTTTTCATCAAATCTATAGAGATAATTTGCCTTTACTACCTGTGTCGGGTTATTAAGACCATGTATTTCTTCAATAGGTGGCAAATTCTTAACATCTTCAACTTTAATACCTTTTTCTTTCATAGATTTCTTTACCTCTTGCATATATTTAGGACTGAGAAATAGTATACCCCTTTTCTTCGGAGTTGGCTTAGGACTTTGTTCAGGAAGTGTCCAATTATTATCATTACTCAATATATTATTCAATAGTAATTCAGCTTGCTCAATCTCTGGGCCCTCTCGGTAATACACATTACTTAAGCCTTGCAAGCATTGCAACTAATGAGTTAGTTGCGGGATGATATATTACAGAACGAGTAAAGAGACTTGCCGGTAACGAGATTGAACTAGGTATTAAGATACCGACGATCGAATCTCGGGCAAGTAACATACCGATGACAAAGGGAACAACGTATGTTGTTATGCGGTCTGACCGATAAAGATCTTCGTAGAATATGTGGGAACCAATATGAGCATCCAGGTTCAGCTATTGGTTATTGACCGGAGACGTGTCTCAGTCGTGTCTACATTGTTCTCAATCCGTAGGGTCCGCACGATTAAGGTTTCGATGACAGTTATATTATGAGTTTATGAGTTTTGATGTACCGAAAGGAGTTCGGAGTCCCGGATGAGATCGGGGACATGACGAGGAGTCTCGAAATGGTCGAGACGTAAAGATCGATATATTGGACGACTATATTCGGAGTTCGGAAAGGTTCCGAGTGATTCGGGTATTTTTCGGAGTACCGGAGAGTTACGGGAATTCGCCGGGGAGTATATGGGCCTTATTGGGCCATACGGGAATAGAGGAGAGAGGCCAAAAGGAAGGAGGCCTGCGCCCCCCCTCTGGTCCGAATTGGACAAGGGGCGCAGCCCCCTTTTCCTTCTTCCTCTCCCCCTCTTTCCCCTTCTCCTACTCCAACAAGGAAGGAGGGAGTCCTACTCCCGGTGGAGTAGGACTCCCCTTGGCGCGCCCCCTCCCTAGGCCGGCCGCCCCTCCCCCTTGCTCCTTTATATACGGGGGCAGGGGGCACCTCTAGGACACAACAACAATTGATCCCTTGGATCTCTTAGCCGTGTGCGGTGCCCCCCTCCACCATAGTCCACCTCGATAATATTGTAGCGGTGCTTAGGCGAAGCCCTGCGACGGTAGAACATCAAGATCGTCACCACGCCGTCGTGCTGACGGAACTCTTCCCCGACACTTTGCTGGATCGGAGTTCGGGGATCGTCATCGAGCTGAACGTGTGCTAGAACTCGGAGGTGCCGTAGTTTCGGTGCTTGATCGGTCGGGCCGTGAAGACGTACGACTACATCAACCGCGTTGTTCTAACGCTTCCGCTTTCGGTCTACGAGGGTACGTGGACAACACTCTCCCCTCTCGTTGCTATGCATCACCATGATCTTGCGTGTGCGTAGGAATTTTTTGAAATTACTACGTTCCCCAACAGTGGCATCAGAGCCTGGTTTTATGCGTAGATGTTATATGCACGAGTAGAACACAAGTGAGTTGTGGGCGATATAAGTCATACTGCTTACCAGCATGTCATACTTTGGTTCGGCGGTATTGTTGGATGAAGCGGCCCGGACCGACATTACGCGTACGCTTACGCGAGACTGGTTCTACCGACGTGCTTTGCACACAGGTGGCTGGCGGGTGTCAGTTTCTCCAACTTTAGTTGAACCGAGTGTGGCTACGCCCGGTCCTTGCGAAGGTTAAAACAGCACCAACTTGACAAACTATCGTTGTGGTTTTGATGCGTAGGTAAGAACGGTTCTTGCTAAGCCCGTAGCAGCCACGTAAAATTTGCAACAACAAAGTAGAGGACGTCTAACTTGTTTTTGCAGGGCATGTTGTGATGTGATATGGTCAAGACGTGATGCTATATTTTATTGTATGAGATGATCATGTTTTGTAACCGAAGTTATCGGCAACTGGCAGGAGCCATATGGTTGTCGCTTTATTGTATGAAATGCAAACGCCCTGTAATTGCTTTACTTTATCACTAAGCGGTAGCGATAGTCGTAGAAGCAATAGATGGCGTAACGACAACGATGCTACGATGGAGATCAAGGTGTCGCGCCGGTGACGATGGTGATCATGACGGTGCTTCGAAGATGGAGATCACAAGCACAAGATGATGATGGCCATATCATATCACTTATATTGATTGCATGTGATGTTTATCTTTATGCATCTTATCTTGCTTTGATTGACGGTAGCATTTTAAGATGATCTCTCACTAAATTATCAAGAAAGTGTTCTCCCTGAGTATGCACCGTTGCGAAAGTTCTTCGTGCTGAGACACCACGTGATGATCGGGTGTGATAGGCTCTACGTTCAAATACAACGGGTGCAAAACAGTTGCACACGCGGAATACTCAGGTTAAACTTGACGAGCCTAGCATATAACAGATATGGCCTCGGAACACGGAGACCGAAAGGTCGAGCGTGAATCATATAGTAGATATGATCAACATATGATGTTCACCATTGAAACTACTCCATCTCACGTGATGATCGGACATGGTTTAGTTGATTTGGATCACGTGATCACTTAGATGATTAGAGGGATGTCTATCTAAGTGGGAGTTCTTAAGTAATATGATTAATTGAACTTAAATTTATCATGAACTTAGTCCTGGTAGTATTTTGCAAATTATGTTGTAGATCAATAGCTTGCGTTGTTGCTTTCATATGTTTATTTTGATATGTTCCTAGAGAAAATTGTGTTGAAAGATGTTAGTAGCAATGATGCGGATTGGATCCGTGATCTGAGGTTTATCCTCATTGCTGCACAGAAGAATTATGTCCTTAATGCACCGCTAGGTGACAGACCTATTGCAGGAGCAGATGCAGACGTTATGAACGTTTGGCTAGCTCAATATGATGACTACTTGATAGTTTAGTGCACCATGCTTAACGGCTTAGAATCGGGACTTCAAAGACGTTTTGAACGTCATGGACCATATGAGATGTTCCAGGAGTTGAAGTTAATATTTCAAGCAAATACCCGAGTTGAGAGATATGAAGTCTCCAACAAGTTCTATGGCTAAAAGATGGAGGAGAATCGCTCAACTAGTGAGCAGTGCTCAGATTGTCTGGGTACTACAATCGCTTGAATCAAGTGGGAGTTAATCTTCCAGATAAGATAGTGATTGACAGAGTTCTCTAGTCACCATCACCAAGTTAGTAGAACTTTGTGATGAACTATAGTATGCAAGGGATGACGAAAACGATTCCCGAGCTCTTCGTGATGTTGAAATCGACGAAGGTAGAAATCAAGAAAGAGCATCAAGTGTTGATGATTGACAAGACCACTAGTTTCAAGAAAAGGGCAAAGGGAAAGAAAGGGAACTTCAAGTAGAATGGCAAGCAAGTTGTCACTCCCGCGAAGAAGCCCAAAGCTGGACCAAAGCCTGAAACTGAGTGCTTACACTGCAAAGGAAATGGTCACTGGAAGCGGAAATGCCCTGAATATTTGGTGGATAAGAAGGATGGCAAAGTGAACAAGGGTATATTTGATATACAGGTTATTGATGTGTACCTTACTAGTGTTTATAGTAGCCCCTGAGTATTTGATACTTGTTCGGTTGCTAAAATTAGTAACTCGAAACAGGAGTTACAGAATAAACAGAGACTAGTTGAGGGTGAAGTGACGATGTGTGTTGGAAGTGGTTCCAAGATTGATATGATCATCATCGCACACTCCCTATACTTTCGGGATTAGTGTTAAACCTAAATAAATGTTATTTGGCGTTTGCGTTGAGCATGAATATGATTTGATCATGTTTATTGCAATACGGTTATTCATTTAAAGTCAGAGAATAATTGTTGTTCTGTTTACATGAATAAAACCTTCAATGGTCATACACCCAATGAAAATAGTTTGTTGGATCTCGATCGTAGTGATACACATATTCATAATATTGATGCCAAAAGATGCAAAGTTAATAATGATAGTGCAACTTATTTGTGGCACTGCCGTTTGGGTCATATCGGTGTAAAGCGCATGAAGAAACTCCATAAAGATGGATTTTTGGAATCACTTGATTATGAATCATTTGATGCTTGCGAACCGTGCCTTATGGGCAAGATGACTAAAACTCCGTTCTCCGGAACAATGGAACGAGCTACTGACTTGTTGGAAATAATACATACTGATGTATGCGGTCCAATGAGTGTTGATGCTCGTGGCGGGTATCGTTATTTTCTGACCTTCACAAGATGATTTGAGCAGATATGAGTATATCTACTTAATGAACACAAGTCTGAAACATTTGAAAAGTTCAAAGAATTTCAGAGTGAAGTGGAGAATCATCGTAACAAGAAAATAAAGTTTCTACGATTTGATCGTGGAGAGAATATTTGAGTTACGAGTTTGGCCTTCATATAAAACAATGTGGAATAGTTTCACAGCTCACGCCACCTGGAACACCACAACGTTATGGTGTGTCCGAACGTCGTAACCGCACTTTATTGGATATGGTGCGATCTATGATGTATCTTACCGATTTACCACTATCGTTTTGGGGTTATGCATTAGAGACAGTTGCATTCACCTTAAATAGGGCACCATCAAAATCCGTTGAGACGACGCCTTATGAACTGTGGTTTGGCAAGAAACCAAAGTTGTCGTTTCTTAAAGTTTGGGGCTGCGATGCTTATGTGAAAAAGTTTCAACCTGATAAGCTCGAACCCAAATCGGAGAAGTGCGTCTTCATAGAATACCCAAAGGAAACTATTGGGTACACCTTCTATCACAGATCCGAAAGGCAAGATATTCGTTGCTAAGATGGATCCTTTCTAGAAGGAGTTTCTCTCGAAAGAAGTGAGTGGGAGGAAAGTAGAACTTGATGAGGTAATTGTACCTTCTCCCTTATTGGAAAGTAGTTCATCACAGAAATCAGTTCCAGTGATTCCTACACCAATTAGTGAGGAAGTTAATGATGATGATCATGAAACTTCAGATCAAGTTACTACAAACCTCGTAGGTCTTCCAGAGTAAGATCCGCACCAGAGTGGTACGGTAATCCTGTTCTGGAAGTCATGTTACTAGACCATGATGAACCTACGAACTATGAGGAAGCGATGATGAGCCCAGATTCCGCGAAATGGCTTGAGGCCATGAAATCTGAGATGGGATCCATGTATGAGAACAAAGTATGGACTTTGGTTGACTTGCCCGATGATCAGCAAGCCATAGTAAATAAATGGATCTTCAAGAGGAAGACGGACACTGATAGTAGTGTTACTATCTACAAGCTCGACTTGTTGCGAAAGGTTTTCGACAAGTTCAAGGTGTTGAATACGATGAGATTTTCTCACTCGTATCGATGCTTAAGTCTGTCCGAATCATGTTAGCAATTGCCACATTTTATGAAATCTGGCAAATGGATGTCAAAACTGCATTCCTGAATGGATTTCTGAAGAAGAGTTGTATATGATGCAACCAGAAGGTTTTGTCGATCCAAAAGGTGCTAACAAAATGTGCAAGCTCCAGCGATCCATCAATGAACTGGTGCAAGCATCTCGGAGTTGGAATATACGCTTTGATGAGTTGATCAAAGCATATGGTTTTATACAGACTTTTGGAAAGGCCTGTATTTACAAGAAAGTGAGTGGGAGCACTACAGCCTTTCTGATAAGTATATGTGAATGACATATTGTTGATCGGAAATGATGTAGAATTTTCTGGAAAGCATAAAGAAGTGTTTGAAAGGAGTTTTCTTAAAGAAAGACCTCGGTGAAGCTGCTTACACATTGAGCATCAAGATCTATAGAGATAGATCAAGACGCTTGATAAGATTTTTCAATGAGTACATACCTTGACAAGATTTTGAAGTAGTTCAAAATGGAACAGTCAAAGAAAGAGTTCTTGCCTGTGTTGCAAGGTGTGAAGTTGAGTAAGACTCAAAACCCGACCATGGCAGAAAATAGAAAGAGAATGAAAGTCATTCCCTATGCCTCAGTCATAGGTTCTATAAAGTATGCTATGCTGTGTACCAGACCTATTGTATACCTTGCTCTGAGTTTGGCAAAGGAATACAATTTTGATCTAAGAGTAGATCACTGGACAGCGGTCAAGAATATCCTTAGTGAGGACTAAGGAGATGTTTCTCGATTATGGAGGTGATAAAAGAGTTCGTCGTAAAGAGTTACATCGATGCAAGCTTTTACACCGATCCAGATGACTCTAAGTCTCAATCTGGATACATATTGAAAGTGGGAGCAATTAGCTAGAGTAGCTCCGTGCAGAGCATTGTAGACATAGAATATTTGCAAAATACATACGGCTCTGAATGTGACAGACCCGTTGACTAAACTTCTCTCACGAGCAAAACATGATCATACCTTAGTACTCTTTGGGTGTTAATCACATAGCGATGTGAACTAGATTATTGACTCTAGTAAACCCTTTGGGTGTTGATCACATGACGATGTGAACTATGGGTATTAATCACATACAGATGTGAATATTGGTGTTAAATCACATGGCGATGTGAACTAGATTATTGACTCTAGTGCAAGTGGGAGACTGAAGGAAATATGCCCTAGAGGCAATAATAAAGTTATTATTTATTTCCTTATTTCATGATAAATGTTTATTATTCATGCTAGAATTGTATTAACCGGAAACATAATACATGTGTGAATACATAGACAAACATAGTGTCACTAGTATGCCTCTACTTGACTAGCTCGTTAATCAAAGATGGTTATGTTTCCTAGCCATGGACAAAGAGTTGTCATTTGATTAACGGGATCACATCATTAGGAGAATGATGTGATTGACTTGACCCATTCCGTTAGCTTAGCACTTGATCGTTTAGTATGTTGCTATTGCTTTCTTCATGACTTATACATGTTCCTATGACTATGAGATTATGCAACTCCCGTTTACCGGAGGAACACTTTGTGTGCTACCAAACGTCACAACGTAACTGGGTGATTATAAAGGAGCTCTACAGGTGTCTCCGAAGGTACATGTTGCGTTGGCGTATTTCGAGATTATGATTTGTCACTCCGATTGTCGGAGAGGTATCTCTGGGCCCTCTCGGTAATGCACATCACTTAAGCCTTGCAAGCATTGCAACTAATGAGTTAGTTGCGAGATGATGTATTACGGAACGAGTAAAGAGACTTGCCGGTAACGAGATTGAACTAGGTATTGAGATACCGACGATCGAATCTCGGGCAAGTAACATACCGATGACAAAGGGAACAACGTATGTTGTTATGCGGTTTGACCGATAAAGATCTTCGTAGAATATGTGGGAGTCAATATGAGCATCCAGGTTCCGCTATTGGTTATTGACCGGAAACGTGTCTCGGTCATGTCTACATTGTTCTCGAACCCGTAGGGTCCGCACGCTTAAGGTTTCGATGACAGTTATATTATGAGTTTATGAGTTTTGATGTACCGAAGGAGTTCGGAGTCCCGGATGAGATCGGGGACATGACGAGGAGTCTCGAAATGGTCGAGACATAAAGATCGATATATTGGACGACTATATTCGGAGTTCAGAAAGGTTCCGAATCATTCGGGTATTTTTTGGAGTACCGAAGAGTTACAGGAATTCGTCGGGGAGTATATGGGCCTTATTGGGCCATACGGGAATAGAGGAGAGAGGCCAAAAGGAAGGAGGCCTGCGCCCCCCCTCTGGTCCGAATTGGACAAGGGGCGCAGCCCCTTTTCCTTCTCCTCTCCCCTCTTTCCCTTCTCTCCTACTCCAACAAGGAAGGAGGGAGTCCTACTCCCGGTGGGAGTAGGACTCCCCCTTGGCGCGCCTCCTCCTAGGCCGGCCGCCCTCCCCCTTGCTCCTTTATATACGGGGGCAGGGGGCACCCCAGAGACACAACAACAATTGATCCTTGGATCTCTTAGCCGTGTGCGGTGCCCCCCTCCACCATAGTCCTCCTCGATAATATTGTAGCGGTGCTTAGGCGAAGCCCTGCGACGGTAGAACATCAAGATCGTCACCACACCGTCGTGCTGACGAAACTCTTCCCTGACACTTTGCTGGATCGGAGTCGAGGGATCGTCATCGAGCTGAACGTGTGCTAGAACTCGGAGGTGTCCGTAGTTTCGGTGCTTGATCGGTCGGGCCGTGAAGACGTACGACTACATCAACCGCGTTGTTATAACGCTTCCGCTATCGGTCTACGAGGGTACGTGGACAACACTCTCCCCTCTCGTTGCTATGCATCACATGATCTTGCGTGTGCGTAGGATTTTTTTTAAATTACTACGTTCCCAACAAGAAAACTATTGCTAAAGCAGCTTATAAGTAACACTAGTAATGGAAAGCGCTTACTACTATGTTAAGTATAGAAGAGTGTCTTCACACGCGCTCCTGTTAACTTAGCTCAGCAACTTATAAGTAGCGCAGATATATATACCAAGTGACTCAAAGAATAGAGCTATGCTCCCGGGCAACGGAGCCAGGAAAGAGTCTTGATAACCACAAGTATAGGCGATTGCAACAATTTTCGATGGTAGAGTATTCAACCCAAATTTATTGATTCGACACAAGGGGAGCCAAAGAATATTCTCAAGTATTAGCAACTGAGTTGTCAATTCAACCACACCTGAAAGACTTAATATCTGCAGCAAAGTATTTAGTAGCAAAGTAGTAGGAAGTAACGGTAACGGTGGCAAAAGTAACATTAACGGTTTTGTAGCAATCCTAACAGTGGCAATGGAGAAGTAACTTAGCAAAAATCAATATGTGAAAATCTCGTAGGCAATGGATCAATGATGGATAATAAAAAAAAAATATTATTAAATAATAATTATGTATAATCATTAATAATTGATGTTAGATGCAATTCATCATGCAACATTTATAACATAGGGTGACACAGAACTAGCTCCAGTTCATCAATATAATGTAGGCATGTATTCCGAAATAGTCATATGTGCTTATGGAAAAGAACTTGCATGACATCTTTTGTCCTACCCTCCCGTGGCAGCGGGGTCGTATTGGAAACTAAGGGATATTAAGGCCTCCTTTTAATAGAGTACCGACCAAAGCATTAACACTTAGTTAATACATGAACTCCTCAAACTACGGTCATCACTGGGAGTGGTCCCGATTATTGTCACTTCGGGGTTGCCGGATCATAACACATACTAGGTGACTATTGACTTGCAAGATAGGATCAAGAACTCACATATATTCAAGAAAACATAATGAGTTTAGATCTGAAATCATGGCACTCGGGCCCTAGTGACAAGCATTAAGCATGGCAAAGTCATAGCAACATCAATATTAGAACATAATTGATACTAGGGATCAAACCCTATAAAAACTAACTCGATTACATGGTAAATCTCATCCATCCCATCACCGTCCAGCAAGCCTACGATGGGATTACTGACGCACGGCGGTGAGCATCATGAAATTGTGTGGTGCAAGCCATTGCCCAACTGAGTGTTGGGAAACATAGTAATTTCAAAAAAAAATCCTACGCAGCACGCAAGATAATGGTGATGCCATAAGCAACAAGAGGGGGAGTGTACTCATACCCTTGAAAGATCGCCTAAAGGCGGAAGTTTTATCAACACCGGTTGATGAGTCGTATGTCTACACGATCCGGACCGATCCAAGTACCGAATGCAACTGGCACCTCCGAGTTCTGCACAGCGTGTGAGCTTGATTGACGTCCCTCGGCCTTCTCGATCCAGCAAGAAGGGCCGAAGTGAAGTAGATGAGTTCCGTCAGCACGACAGCGTGGTGACAGTGTTGGTGAAGAACAATCTCCGCAGGCTTCGCCTAAGCACTACGAAACTATGACGGAGGATAAACTAGAGGGACGGGTTGCCGCCACACGGCTTGGTGTTTCTTGATGTGTCTTGGGTGCTAGCCCTACACCTCTATTTATATGTTGAGCCTTGGTGTCGAAACTTGGAGTAAAAGCCTCCTCAAAGTCGGTTTTGTCCGAAAGGCAAGAGTCCTTCTCGGACTCCAGGGCCAGACGCCAGGGTTCCTGGCATCTGGACCCAGATGCCAGGGACCCTGGCGTCTGGCCCCTGGACTCCGCAAAACTTCCTTTTGCGCTTTCCAAAAACCTTGTGGGCTTTCCCCTTTGGCCCAAATAACGTGTTCTTGTAACCAAACATTTCGGGAAACATCGGAACCCCTTACGGTGGATTCCGGAACCTTTCCGGAGATTAAACACTACTATCCACATATCAATCTTTACTTCCGACCATTTCGGAGTTCCTCGTCATATCCGTGATCTCATCCAAAAACTCCGAACAACATTCGGTCGCCAACATACATAACTCATAGTACTATATCGTCAACGAACGTTAAGCGTGCGGACCCTACGGGTTCGAGAACTATGTAGACATGACTGAGACACGTCTCTGGTCAATAACCAATAGCGGAACCTGGATGCCCATATTGGCTCCCACATATTCTACGAAGATCTTTATCGGTCAAACCGCATAACAACATACGTTGTTCCCTTTGTCATCGGTATGTTACTTGCCCGAGATTCGATCGTCGGTATCTCAATACCTAGTTCAATCTCGTTACCGGCAAGTCTCTTTACTCGTTCCGTAATACATCATCCCGCAACTAACTCATTAGTTGCAATGCTTGCAAGGCTTATAGTGATGTGCATTACCTAGAGGGCCCAGAGATACCTCTCCGACAATCGGAGTGACAAATCCTAATCTCGAAATACGCCAACCCAACAAGTACCTTCGGAGACACCTGTAGAGCACCTTTATAATCACCCAGTTACGTTGTGACGTTTGGTAGCACACAAAGTGTTCCTCCGGTAAACGGGAGTTGCATAATCTCATAGTCATAGGAACATGTATAAGTCATGAAGAAAGCAATAGCAACATACTAAACGATCAAGTTGCTAAGCTAACGGAATGGGTCAAGTCAATCACATCATTCTCCTAATGATGTGATCCCGTTAATCAAATGACAACTCATGTCTATGGCTAGGAAACTTAACCATCTTTGATCAACGAGCTAGTCAAGTAGAGGCATACTAGTGACACTATGTTTGTCTATGTATTCACACATGTATTATGTTTCCGGTTAATACAATTCTAGCATGAATAATAAACATTTATCATGAAATAAGGAAATAAATAATAACTTTATTATTGCCTCTAGGGCATATTTCCTTCAAGTCTCCCACTTGCACTAGAGTCAATAATCTAGTTCACATCGCCATGTGATTTAACACCAATATTCACATCTGTATGTGATTAACACCCATAGTTCACATCGTCATGTGACCAACACCCAAAGGGTTTACTAGAGTCAATAATCTAGTTCACATCGCTATGTGATTAACACCCAAAGAGTACTAAGGTATGATCATGTTTTGCTCGTGAGAGAAGTTTAGTCAACGGTCTGTCACATTCAGAGCCGTATGTATTTTGCAAGTATTCTATGTCTACAATGCTCTGCACGGAGCTACTCTAGCTAATTGCTCCCATTTCAATATGTATCCAGATTGAGATTTAGAGTCATCTGGATCAGTGTAAAAGTTTGCACCGATGTAACTTTTACAACGAACTCTTTTATCACCTCCATAATCGAGAAACATCTCCTTAGTCCTCACTAAGGATATTCTTGACCGCTTTCCAGTGATCTACTATTAGATCAAAATTGTATTCCTTTGCCAAACTCAGAGCAAGTATACAATAGGTCTGGTTCAGAGCATAGCATACTTTATAGAACCTATGACTGAGGCATAGGAATGACTTTTCATTCTCTTTCTATTTTCTGCCATGGTTGGGTTGAGTCTTACTCAACTTCACACCTTGCAACACAGGCAAGAACTCCTTCTTTGACTGTTCCATTTTGAACTATTTCAAAAAATTATCAATGTATGTACTAATTGAAAAATCTTATCAAGCATCTTGATCTATCTATATAGATCTTGATGCTCAATGTGTAAGCAGCTTCACCGAGGTCTTGCTTTGAAAAAATCTTATTCAAGTATCCTTCATGCTATCCAGAATTTCTATATCATTTCCAATCAACAATATGTCATCCACATATAATATTAGAAATGCTACAGAGCTCCCACTCACTTTCTTGTAAATACAGGCTTCTCAAAAAGTCTGTATAAAACCATATGCTTTGATCAACTCATCAAAGCGTATATTCCAACTCGAGAGGCTTGCACCAGTCCATAAATGGATCGCTGGAGCTTGCACACTTTGTTAGCACCTTTAGGATTGACAAAACCTTTGGTTGCATCATATACAACTCTTCTTTAATAAATTCATTAAGGAATGCAATTTTGACATCCTTTTGCCAGATTTCATAAAATGTGGCAATTGCTAACATGATTCGGACAGACTTAAGCATCGATATGAGTGAGAAAATCTCATTGTATTCAACACCCTGAACTTGTCGAAAAACCTTTATGCGACAAGTCGAGCTTTGTAGATAGTAACACTACTATCAGCGTCCGTCTTCCTCTTGAAGATCCATTTATTTACTATGGCTTGCCGATCATCGGGCAAGACAACCAAAGTCCACACTTTGTTCTCATACATGGATCCCATCTCAGATTTCATGGCCTCAAGCCATTTCATGGAATCTGGGCTCATCATCGCTTCCTCATAGTTCGTAGGTTCATCATGGTCTAGTTACATGACTTCCAGAATAGGATTACCGTACTACTCTGGTGCGGATCTTATTCTGGAGACCTACGAGGTTCTGTAGTAACTTGATCTGAAGTTTCATAATCATCATCATTAGCTTCCTCACTAATTGGTGTAGGAATGACTGAAACTGATTTCTGTGATGAACTACTTTCCAATAAGGGAGAAGGTACAATTACCTCATCAAGTTCTACTTTCCTCCCACTCACTTCTTTCGAGAGAAACTCCTTCTCTAGAAAGGATCCATCTTAGCAACGAATATCTTGCCTTCGGATCTGTGATAGAAGGTGTACCCAACAGTTTCCTTTGGGTATTCTATGAAGACGCACTTCTCCGATTTGGGTTCGAGCTTATCAGGTTGAAACTTTTTCACATAAGCATCGCAGACCCAAACTTTAAGAAACGACAACTTTGGTTTCTTGCCAAACCACAGTTCATAAGGCGTCGTCTCAACGGATTTTGATGGTGCCCTATTTAAAGTGAATGCAACTATCTCTAATGCATAACCCAAAACGATAGTGGTAAATCGGTAAGATACATCATAGATTGCACCATATCCAATAAAGTGCGGTTATGACGTTCGGACACACCATTACGCTGTGGTGTTCCATGTGGCGTGAGCTGTGAAACTATTCCACATTGTTTTAAATGAAGGCCAAACTCGTAACTCAAATATTCATCTCTACGATCAGATCATAGAAACTTTATTTTCTTGTTACGATGATTTTTCCACTTCACTCTGAAATTCTTTGAACTTTTCAACTATTTCAGACTTATGTTTCATCAAGTAGATATACGCATATCTGCTCAAATCATCTGTGAAGGTCAGAAAATAATGATACTTGCCACAAGCATCAACACTCATTGGATCGCATACATCGGTATGTATTATTTCCAACAAGTCAGTAGCTCGTTCCATTGTTCCGGAGAATGGAGTTTTAGTCATCTTGCCCAAAAGGCACGGTTCACAAGCATCAAATGATTCATAACCAAGTGATTCCAAAAGTCCATCTTTATGGAGTTTCTTCATGCGCTTTACACCGATATGACCCAAACGGCAGTGCCACAAATAAGTTGCACTATCATTATCAACTTTGCATCTTTTGGCATCAATATTATGAATATGTGTATTACTACGATCGAGATCCAACAAACTATTTTCATTGGGTGTATGACCATCGAAGGTTTTATTCATGTAAACAGAACAACAATTATTCTTGACTTTAAATGAATAACCGTATCGCAATAAACATGATCAAATCATATTCATGCTCAACGCAAATGCCAAATAACATTTATTTAGGTTTTACACTAATCCCGAAAGTATAGGGAGTGTGCGATGATGATCATATCAATCTTGGAACCATTTCCAATACACATCATCACTTCACCCTCAACTAGTCTCTGTTTATTCTGTAACTCCTGTTTCGAGTCACTAATTTTTAGCAACCGAACAAGTATCAATACTCAGGGTCTACTATAAACACTAGTAAGGTACACATCAATAACCTGTATATCAAATATACCCTTGTTCACTCTGCCATCCTTCTTATCCACAAAATATTCAGGGTATTTCCGTTTCAAGTGACCATTTCCTTTGTAGTGTAAGCACTCAGTTTCAGGCTTTGGTTCAGCTTTGGGCTTCTTCATGGGAGTGACAACTTGCTTGTCATTCTACTTGAAGTTCCCTTTCTTTCCTTTGCCATTTTCTTGAAACTAGTGATCTTGTCAACCATCAACACTTGATGCTCTTTCTTGATTTCTACCTTCGTTGATTTCAACATCACGAAGAGCTCGGGAATCATTTTCGTCATCCCTTGCATACTATAGTTCATCACAAAGTTCTACTAACTTGGTGATGGTGACTAGAGAACTCTGTCAATCACTATCTTCTCTGAAAGATCAACTCCCACTTGATTCAAGCGATTGTAGTACCCAGACAATCTGAGCACATGCTCACTAGTTGAGCGATCCTCCTCCATCTTTTAGCCATAGAACTTGTTGGAGACTTCATATCTCTCAACTCGGGTATTTGCTTGAAATATTAACTTCAACTCCTGGAACATCTCATATGGTCCATGACGTTCAAAACATCTTTGAAGTCCCGATTCTAAGCCGTTAAGCATGGTTCAATAAACTATCAAGTAGTCATCATATTGAGCTAGCCAAACGTTCATAACGTCTGCATCTGTTCCTCAATAGGTCTGTCACCTAGCGGTGCATTACGGACATAATTCGTCTGTGTAGCAATGAGGATAAACTTCAGATCACGGATCCAATACGAATCATTGCTACTAACATCTTTCAACACAATTTTCTCTAGGAACATATCAAAATAAACATATGAAAGCAACAACGCAAGCTATTGATCTACAACATAATTTGCAAAATACTACCAGGACTAAGTTCATGATAAATTTAAGTTTAATTAATCATATTACTTAAGAACTCCCACTTAGATAGACATCCCTCTAATTCTCTAAGTGATCATGTGATCCAAATCAACTAAACCATGTCCGATCATCACGTGAGATGGAGTAGTTTCGATGGTGAACATCACTATGTTGATCATATCTACTATATGGTTCACGCTCGACCTTTCGGTCTTCGTGTTCCGAGGCCATATATGTATATGCTAGGCTCGTCAAGTTTAACCTGAGTATTCCGCGTGTGCAACTGTTTTGCACCCGTTGTATTTGAACGTAGAGCCTATCACACCCGATCATCACATGGTGTCTCAGCACGAAGAACTTTCGCAACGGTGCATACTCAGGGAGAACACTTCTTGATAATTAGTGAGAGATCATCTTAAAATCCTACCGTCAATCAAAGCAAGATAAGATGCATAAAGGATAAACATCACATGCAATCAATATAAGTGATATGATATGGCCATCATCATCTTGTGTTTGTGATCTCCATCTCCGAAGCACCGTCGTGATCACCATCGTCACCGGCGCGACACCTTGATCTCCATCGTAGCATCGTTGTCGTTTACGCCATCTATTGCTTCTACGACTATCGCTACCGCTTAGTGATAAAGTAAAGCAATTACAGGGCGCTTGCATTTCATACAATAAAGCAACAACCATATGGCTCCTGCCAGTTGCCGATAACTCGGTTACAAAACATGATCATCTCATACAATAAAATATAGCATCACGTCTTGACCATATCACATCACAACATGCCTTGCAAAAACAAGTTAGACTTCCTCTACTTTGTTGTTGCAAATTTTACGTGGCTGCTACAGGCTGAGCAAGAACCGTTCTTACCTACGCATCAAAATCACAACGATAGTTCGTCAAGTTAGTGATGTTGTAACCTTCGCAAGGACCGGGCGTAGCCACACTCAGTTCAACTAAAGTTGGAGAAACAGACACCCGCCAGCCACCTGTGTGCAAAGCACGTTCGTAGAAACAGTCTCGCGTAAGCGTACGCGTAATGTCGGTCCGGGCCGCTTCATCCAACAATACCGCCGAACCAAGGTATGACATGCTGGTAAGCAGTATGACTTGTATCGCCCACAACTCATTTGTGTTCTACTCATGCATATAACATCTACGCATAAAACCTGGCTCGGATGCCACTGTTGGGGAACGTAGTAATTTTAAAAAATATCCTACGTACACGCAAGATCATGGTGATGCATAGCAACGAGAGGGGAGTGTATCTTCATACCCTTGAAGATCGCTAAGCGGAAGCGTTTATCAACGCGGTTGATGTATTCGTACGTCTTCACGATTCGACCGATCCATGTACTGAACGCATGGCACCTCTGAGTTTTGCACATGTTCAACTCGATGACGTCCTCGCCTTCTTGATCCAGAGAGACGGGCGAAATAGTAGATGAGTTCCGGCAGCACGACGGCGTGGTGACGGTGTTGGTGAAGAAGAATCTCCGTAGGGCTTCGCCTAAGCACTACAGAAACTATGACGGGGGATAAACTAGAGGGGACGGGGTTACCGGCACACGGCTTGGTGTTTCTTGATGTGTCTTGGGTGCTAGCCCTACCCCTCTATTTATATGTTGAGCCTTGGGGTCAAAACTTGGAGTAAAAGCCTCCTCAAAGTCGGTTTTGCCCGAAAGGCAAGAGTCTGGACTCCACAAAACTTCCTTTTGCGCTTTCCAAAAACCTTGTGGGCTTTCCCCTTTGGCCCAAATAACGTGTTCTTGTACCCAAACATTTCGGGAAACATCTGGAACCCCTTCAGGTGGATTCCGGAACTTTTCCGGAGATCAAACACTACTATCCACATATCAATCTTTACTTCCGCAGCATTCCGGAGTTCCTCGTCATATCCGTGATCTCATCCAAAAACTCCGAACAACATTCGATCACCAACATACATAACTCATAGTACTATATCGTCAACGAACGTTAAGTGTGCGGACCCTATGGGTTCGAGAACTATGTAGACATGACCGAGACACATCTCTGGTCAATAACCAATAGCGGACCTGGATGCCCATATTGGCTCCCACATATTCTACGAAGATCTTTATCGATCAAACCGCATAACAACATACGTTGTTCCCTTTGTCATCAGTATGTTACTTGCCCGAGATTCGATCGTCGGTATCTCAATACCTAGTTCAATCTCATTACCGGCAAGTCTCTTTACTCGTTCCGTAATACATCATCTCGCAACTAACTCATTAGTTGCAATGCTTGCAAGGCTTAAGTGATGTGCATTATCGAGAGGGCCCAGAGATACCTCTCCGACAATCGGAGTGACAAATCCTAATCTCGAAATACACCAACCCAACAAGTACCTTCGGAGACACCTGTAGAGCACATTTATAATCACCCAGTTAAGTTGTGATGTTTGGTAGCACACAAAGTGTTCATCCGGTAAACGGGAGTTGCATAATCTCATAGTCATAGGAACATGTATAAGTCATGAAGAAAGCAATAGCAACATACTAAACGATCGATTGCTAAGCTAACGGAATGGGTCAAGTCAATCACATCATTCTCCTAATGATGTGATCCCGTTAATCAAATGACAACTCATGTCTATGGCTAGGAAACTTAACCATCTTTGATCAACGAGCTAGTCAAGTAGAGGAATACTAGTGACACTCTGTTTGTCTATGTATTCACACATGTACTAAGTTTCCGATTAGTACAATTCTAGCATGAATAATAAACATTTATCATGATATAAGGAAATAAATAATAACTTTATTATTGCCTCTAGGGCATATTTCCGATGGTTGATGATGACGATGGTGACAGATTCCCCTCTCCGGAGCCCCGAACGGACTCCAGATCAGCCCTCACGGGGAAGATTAGGGCTTGGCGGTGGCTCCGTATCGTAAAACATGATGAATCCTTCTCTTTGATTTTTTTTCTCTTCGAACGTGATTATATAGAGTTGGAGTTGAGGTTGGTGGAGGTCTAGGGGGCCCACGAGGCAGGGGGCGCGCCCTAGGGGGGTGGACGCGCCCTGCACCCTCGTGGACAGGGTGTGGGCCCCCTTATGCTTATTCTTTTGCCAATGTTGTTTATTAATTCCAAAACGTGTCTCCGTCGATTTTCAGGTCATTCCGAGAACTTTTATTTCTGCACAAAATAACACCATGGGAATTCTGCTGAAAACAGCGTTAGTCCGGGTTAGTTCCATTCAAATCATGCAAGTTAGAATCCAAAACAAGAGCAAAAGTATTTGGAAAAGTAGATACGTTGGAGACGTATCAGTCGCTTCCCGCTGCTTGGCCTGGCCAAATTTGACCTTTAGTACCGGTTAGTGGCTCCAATCGGTACTAAAGGTCCATCCTATATAAGCAATGCTGACGAAAATTTCAGTTTCTTCTCCTCTTCCTCTGCTTCTTCAACCTTGTCGCGCCGTCGCCCGTCCCCGGCGCCTCCCCGGCCTATCGCCGCCCCCATCACGCGCAGCTACTATCGCCGTCCCCATCGCCGCGCCCGTCCCCGTCATTACACGCCGCCCCCGGCCCGTCCCATCGCGCGCGTGCCGCCCCGGCCCGTCCCCGTCGCTGCCACCCGTCGTCGACCCCGTCGCCTCACATCGCCGGTTGTCACCCAGCTGTAAGACCGTCCCTGCCGCGCCATGGCCGCGCTCACACACACACTCAGTACACACGACACACACAGAGAGAAAATGTTAGATGATTAGATGAATTAGCTAGATATTAATGTCAAATGTTAGATGAATTTTATGAATTAGCTAGATATTAATGTTAGATGAGTAAGTTTTTTAATTCTTTTAGTTATAAATGAATTAGATATATTAATGTTAGATATTAGCATGAATATATATAAACTTCAGGTTGTTATCAATTTGATGATATTGTTCAAAATGAATGTCCACGATAAACTCTATTGACAAATCTAACAACTCGCGATGAACACAAAGGCCAAGATAGCAAAAAATATTGACTTCATTGCAATATTTTCTAAGGCATCAAATGTTAATAATAGATCATAACTCATAGGAATAACCAACCTGGTAAAGTTTATTCTAGCCGGTCTTCTAAATTTCTACAAATTAATAGAACTAGTTGAATTCTATATGAGATTTGAATTAGTAAGTTCTTAGTTGAATTAGTAAGAAAATTAGTAAGTGCTTAGTTGAATTAGTAAGAAAATAAATTATTTTTATTTATAGTAAGTGATTAGTTGAATTAGTACAAGTTGAGTCATCTATTTTGGAACGGAGGGAGTAGTTGTGTAGAGGAATATAATGGAAAAGGTCATACTGTTTCAATGGATAGGTAAACATTAAAAAATGTCATCCATTTAATACTCGAACAAAGGACAGTTCCCTACTATGTTTAGAAGAATAGCTTTATACTTCCTCCGTTTCTTTTTGGTCTTCACATAAGATTTGGTCAAAGTCAAACTTTGTAAAATTTAACCAGCTTTATATGAAAAGATATCAACACTCACACTATGAAATCAATGTTATTAGATGCATTATGGAATTAATTTTCATAACATATAACTTTTGTATGGTAGATGTTGATTTTTTTCTATGAAGTTAGTCAAACTTTATAAAGTTTGACTTTGACCAAATCTTATATGCAGACTAAAAAGAAACGGAGTGAGTAATAAAGAAACGTCAGGCAACTGGCAGTCACCCTTGTGCGCTAAAAATTGCAATGGTGCAAAAACAATTAAGTGGTATACATACTGTGATGTTTGGTTTGCATGAGTGTTTTATCAATTTAACGGATTTATATGGTACGATCTTATATATAATCTTATTTATTAGGTTCGTTAATTGGCTCTGTGATGTATACTTGATAACCGCAGATAAGTACGTACTCGTAGTAGCTAGCTAGCAATAATTCAGTCGTGCCACATGCTCGCTTACAG